>NW_007163934.1:260504-560796 GCF_000164805.1 Carlito syrichta
ACACCCAGCTAATTTTTTGATTTATTGTAGAGATGAGGTCTCGCCAATTTGCCCAGGCGGGTTCTTGAACCTGCGGGCTCAGGCAATCCACTCACCTCAGCCTCCCAAAGCGCGGGATTACAGGCTGAGCCACCGAGCCCGGCTTGGCATCATCCTTTTTAACAAAACCTAGTCAACTGGCGTCTTTTTTTGCCTGCCATGTACAATTTACTTTTTCTAATTTCTTTTTTATTTATAACTAAGTACCACTTTCACATAGAAAGTGCGGGCTGACAGAATCCTATAAAATTCTATGTAAAATGTGATATGTATTGAAATAGAAAGTCTTCTGAATTGCTTATTATATCTTGTTTTCCCCAGCATAATACTATTATTAATGAGTTGGCCAGCATTTTAAAATAACTCAGATATTTATATTTTTCTTCGATCTTTTCTATTATTGTTTATTATTTGATCTTAATGTCTATGGTATAATTTAATTTTTATAGAAAACTTTTTTCCATATGAAGAAACCCAAGTTCATAATTACTGAATAATTTCTTTAGGGCTTTAAGTTGTATTAATAATAATTTTAAAGGTGAATTTTCCTCTGGGGAGAAAAATGACATATCTATAATAGAAAATATAGCAATCTTTGTATATTAAAAAAAAAGGAAATTTTCCTCTGCTCTCAGAGTTGACCCTGAAAAACTGAAGTGGCTAATTCTGGGCCAGGAAATCACTAGTCATCAGTGATAGCTCATGTCTAGATCCAGATTTTCTACTTATATGGCAAGAACCACAATTTAAAAACAGCAATACTTACTCCTTTTAAAGAGGGTAGATAGTTCTTTGATTATGACAAATTTATATAGTCATATCACCATCTCAGAAAATATAGCATATTGCCATTAAACCCTCATATTTATTTGTATTTAATGCCTTCCCTTAGCCTCTCCCCTGGTAACAACTATTTCTTTTTCTTTCTTTTCTTTTTTTTTGTAAGATGTGGAGTACAATTCAGGGTTAGGTATACAAATGTTGATTATGCAGGTGCCTTTGTTGATGAGGTGTGCCCCTCCTTCCTCTAGCAGTTTCCCTCAACTGCCAATCACACCCCCCTCCCCTGGCAATTTCCCACTACTGCCAATCCCTTTCTTATATAGTATCATGATAATTGTTCAAGGTCCGCTTATGAGTGAGAACATATGATACTCTGTTCTTTGTTTCTGTGATAAATCACTGAGTATATGTTATATAATAAAGTACTCTAAAATGAAAACCTCTTTCCTGAAAAGGCTCTAAGTGACTCCTATTACATAAATGATATAGTCTATCCATTAGTATATCTGCTAAGAGTCTTCATGATCTTATGCCATGTATCTCTCCTGTCTCATACTTACCCTTGTACAGTCCTTTCATCCTTTCAGAACTGTTCAGTTTTATCTTATTTTAGCCTTTAAGCTATACCTCTTACTTATCTTCTTTATTTAAAAAAGTAGTTTCTCTATACAACTTTAATCTGCCATAGTCTACTTTTAAATAAAACTATACTACAACTTAATATATTTAAGCCTTATCTCTATTTATCTACTCTTGTTCTTTACATTACCACTGTCACACAATTTATTTCTACATGTATTATAAAGCTTATAGTAAACTGTTATCATTTTTGCTTTGAACATTCAAATATATTTTTAAAATAATTTTGAAATCTGTAAACTATTTTATAGTCACCTGCATGCTTTCCATCCAGTCCTATCTGATGTCATTCTCCTTAAGCCCCAAATATTCTTTTAACATTTCTTGTTGTGCAAGTCAGCTGCTGACTTTTCTTCATTTTTGCTTCAATTAAAATGTCTATTTGGTCTTACATTTAATTTTTTTTCTGAATATAAAATTCTAGTTTTTTCTCTTATTCCTTTAAATATGTCACTTCATTATTTTTGGTGCGTGTGTGTATATTTTGCTTTGCATTGCTCTGATGGGAAGTCAGTAACATTTGTTCCCATGCATATAACATGTCCTTTTCCCTCTGGGTGCATTTAAGATTTCTACTTTATGATTGTTTTCGGTATGAGCATAATGTGTTTTTGATCAGATTTCTTTTTTATCCTGCTTGCGTCTTGTTGAGCTCCTTGGATCTCTAATTTAGAAAAATCTCAGCTACTTTAAAAAAAATCTTGTTTTTGACTCCACTTCTATTTTTTAGACTCCAATTATACTAATGTTAGACTACTCAGTATTGTCTCATTCTTTATGAAGGTTAGTCTTTTCTTTCTTTTTCTTTCTTTCTTTCTTTCTTTCTTTCTTTCTTTCTTTCTTTCTTTCTCTCTCTCTCTCTCTCTTTCTTTCTTTCTTTCTTTCTTTTTCCCCATCGGACTTTGTTTTCTTTTCTCCTTGTGCTTCAGTTTGGATAGCTACTATTTGCTTTCCAAAAAGCTCACAGATCTTTCTGCTCTAGTATACAATCCGTTATATTCTCTATCTAATGATTTGTTTTATTTATTTTTGTACTTTAGATATTTCATGTTTGAGAGGCACACCTCATCAACAAGGGTACCTGCATAATGGACATTTGTAAACCTAACCCTGAATTGTACCCCATATCTTTAAAAGAAAAAACATTTTTAAAAATTCATGTTTAAGATCTAGAAGTTTCATTTGATTCTTTTTAATAGTTTCTATTTCTTTCCTCACTGAATTTACCTTTTCTTTTTAAGTTTTGAACACATTTACAATAGTTGTGCAATGGCTTTCCCTAATTTCATTGTCACTGTCACTTTTGGAATAATTTATATTCATTTTTTCTTTTTGGCCTTTTCCATGTCTGATAATTCTTTATTATAGAATAATATTATGGAGGTGAATTTGTTGTTTCTCCTAATAAGGGGTGACATTTGCTCCAGCAGGCAGTTAACTTACTTGAAGATCAACTTAATACTTTAATGATTTGTTGTTTTTTTTTTATGATACTGGGGTATATTCAGTATAGTCATTATAGCTAGTGTAATCCTAACAGTAATGTGGGACATATAATGAATGTGTGGTGTTCAAAGAGGTCTTTCCACTTGAGTCAGTATGAACTCTTTCATTCTTAGCAAGCTATGGTTGTTACTTAGATTATAACTCTCAGTAGTCAATTTTATTGCCAGTCCTTATGAAATCCCACCTTACAGATACATAACTTAGTATTCAGTCAAAATTTCAAGGAAGTCATAAGAAAACATATTCAGCTCTTTCTATGGAATGGTCTCTTCCCTCTGGCATTTAGATTGCAAATTTCTACTGCCTGGTTTCTGTAAACTCTAATTTCTCTCTCCTCAGCTAAGCAACTCAGTTGTTCTCTGCTTTGATTCTCATTCTCTTCTACATTTTCAAAAGTATCTCCAGGCAGAAATTCAGAGTAAATTTACGGCTTAGGGGGCTTATTTTTCTTTTCTTGGGGATCACAGTCTTGCAATGCCTGTTATTCCAAAGATAGAATATCACATACACTATCTTATTGGTGTCTTTTAAAGAACAAAATTTGTATGTAGTCTAGGTAATCAGTTTTTCTCCTATATTTTCTACTTCAAAGTAATAAAAATATTATCTTATTTTTTCCCGAAGATTTTTATTGCATTATTTTTCACATTTATATTTGCAGTTCATGTAGTGTTGATTAAAAAATTTTAAAAGCAGTGGATTGATGTGAAATATAATTCTGTTTTATATTTGGTTATAAAAATGGTTATAATACCATTTATTGACAAGACATTTTTTTCCCACTCAGCTACAGTGTTTCCTTTGTTACCGATCAGATATGAGTGATCTGTGCAAGTCTCTTTCTTGACTCTTTATTCTGTTTCATTCTTCAGTATGTCTGCCTTTGCTCCCAAACCATTTTGTCTTAATTCTTATTGCTTTATAATAGTTTTTAATATTGATAATGTATATCTTCTGTATTTATCTTTTCTCAATTTTTTGTTATTCATTGCTTTTTAAATTTCTGTATTACTTTTAGTATCAGCTTGTTATTCATACAAAAATATTCTGCTGGATTTTACGCTAGCATTATATTATGTTTGTGTACCAAAATGGAGAGGATTGGCATCTATGTGATATTGATTCTTCCAATCTTTTAATTCTTTTTAATTCCAATCTTTTCATTCTAGATTTTTATTCTTGTAGTTAAGTCTTAAAATTATCTCAGTAATACTTGGTAATTTCCAGTATAGAGGGTTTTTAAAAACATATTTTGCTAAATTTATTTTTTGAATGAATGTTTTTTATGTCCTTATGAATTTTATTATTTGTTTTATTTTCTACTCTTTATACTGAAATTGAACACAAAATTGTGATAAATACACAATGAATATCTTACAGCAATAAGACTGAATTATCTGTAACTACATGCAATAATGCGAATGACTCTCACAAATGCACACTGAATGATAGAAGACAGGCAAAACCAAGAATATAGTATAATTCCATTTATATGAAGTGCAAAAGAGATGAAACAATTTTCTGTTGTTAGATGTCAGGCTAGTGATTATCTTGGAGGTGTAGGTACTATAAGGCATGTAAGGGCTAATTAATTGATAATGTTCTATTTCTTTGTCAAAATTCTGGTTACATGGATGTTTTCAGAAAATGAAAACTCAGAAAGTAATACAATTATACACATCTTTTGTATATTCATTTTTATAAAAAGCTAACAAAATTTTAAAAGCAGAGATTAATCTTACTTCCAGTTAACTTTTACTATCCACCATACTTTATGTTTTAAATCTTATGTGCTACATAGAATATAAAATTGGGGGAGGAATCAAAGATTGGGGTGAGGAGAGGCATAAACCTTGGGGGTGATTTTGCATGATTTGTACACTCCATATTTTCCCCAAATGCTCAACTTATGACATCTTTCCTTGTTTCGTTTTTGAAACAGCTGGCTGTAGTTGAGTTCCTTCTAAATTACAAATATTTTTTGACTGCTAGGCTCTGGGGAGAAGCTAGGATGGAAGCTTCACTGAAAACATAGTTGCTTTAACAGTGACAGTCACGCAAAGCCAGAGTAGGAGGTGGGAGACAAGGCACTGCTTGGTGGTGACAACAGCTGCTAAGCAGAGGCAACACCATAAGGGAACATAGGTCAAATTTTATGGGAAAATGTTAACACATTAAATTCCAGTTTTAATCTTAGGCACAGGGATGCCTAGTATCCTGAAAGGTATGGTACTTACTTTTTAGTAATTGCCATCAGAAGCATGCTAAGTAGCATGTGATATGTATTAGAGAATTTTGTGGCCCAGAGTTGCATTTTTTCTTTCAAAAGACTAGCACAAGATTATGCAACTGTACTTTTGATCCATATATTTATTTATAACCTGCTCTTAGTAGATATATGAAATGAATTGCATTATGAAAAGCCCACTTGTTTAATAATGAAAAAGCCTTCCAGCAATCTCTCCAGGATTTCAATTGGATTGTTTTAAGACTAGTTTTCAGCATCTTCAGGTTTGAGCCATATGTATATCGTGAGGATATAGAATTCATCTAAATAACACCACAGTACATGTCTACATCACTTTTAGTGCTGTTTTTAATGGATCTCCAGACTTGCTAACAGATCTTAACAAAATTATGACCAAGCAAAGCAAATACAATTTTCCTCTCCAATTATAGCCCTAAGAGCTTATGTTAATTCTAAATAAAAATTTATTGCTGTCTAATTTGCACCATTCCAAATTAAGTAGAAAATCTGAGCAGATTTTTAAAATCCAAAATAACACAACTTTATCCCATCCCTGTGATTAAGAGAACAATATACATGCTGAGCACATGTATTATTAGGCATTTGCATCTGAGATTTTTAAATGTAAATTAGCTGCAAAGAAACATGCAGCCACATTTGAAAGCTGTCTTTAGCTCAGCATAATCATTTTACACTTTAGCTAACAATACATGTTCCAGAGAAACTTTAGTAATAGTTTTTCATTTGCTTGGTTTGTTTCTAGTTCCACATTAAATAATAATACCATATTAAATAATCATAATTCCATGGGAGCCCATGTTCATTTTTCCATGCATCTCCACAAACTTGTATTTAAGTAAATAGTGCTACTGATTTAACACTGTAATGGATGGTAAGAGTTTTTTAACCATATTTCTTAATATTATTAAATATTATTAATATTTTATAAGATATTTATTTTATAAATGTAAAATATTATAAATATGTTAGACATGATTTAAAAATTCAGTGTTCTGATTTAGAGTTATACTGCTACCATGTTATTAAGTCAGAAAGTAATAACTATTTAAATAATATAGTTCTAGAATAAATCCCATAGTTATTTTATGTGTGTGTGTGTGTGTGTGTGTGTGTGTGTGTGTGTGTGTGTGTGTGTATGGTTCTAGCACCAGTTTATTCTATTCTTTCATAGAAAAAACATTTTGAGCATGTTGAGGACAGACATCAGCGAGATGATGGAGTACGACTTTCTAGCAATTGTCCCCCACAGAAACATCAATTTGAACAACTATCCGCACTCAAAAATATCTTCATAAAAGCTAAGAAAACTACATGAAAGATTACAGCACCTGGGTATAGCACAGAAATAATAAAAGACACATGGAAGAGGAGAGGAAAGACAGTTTTACATTACCTGCAACATCCATTCCTTAACCCCAGGCAGCACAGCATGGAGAAAGATACCATCAACTGTATAGAGGAAAAGGAAGTGAGCAATGGACTTTGCCTCGATCTCCAAAATTGGGCCTGCATGAGTAAATCCCATTGCCAGGAAGGTTACCACATCCAGACTCCTAGCTTATGCCTGAAAGGAACCTCCAAGCTTGTTTTGGCACCAGATAGGATCCTGCAGACCCAGACTTCCAGGCCTACCCAGCAGACTGGTCTGTGGATCTGTCCCAATGTTGGATGGAGCCCAGAGGCTTGGAGCTCCAAGCCCACTGAAGTTACAGAGCAGCCAGAGCCACATCTTTCCACATGACCCCAGGAGTCAGACCTGTCCTAGCCCTGGGTCAGCACCTCTGCCCTAGGCAGCGGGCTGACACCTGAGAACAAAGGCTCCAGGTTTTCTGTACTATTCTAGTCCCTTTGGCCCGACTCTTAAATTCAGTCTCTGTCGGGACATACTCCAGTAGACTCAGAGTCTAGGCCCATCCCAGTAGATCCCAGCATTGGACAAATCCTCAGAAATTCAGGTTTCATGATAGCCTCTGTGGACTCAGTTTCCAGGTCAACCTTCACAATACCAGGACTCAGTCCAGTCCATGTGAATGTAGCCTTCAAGTCAGTAGCCCCATCCAGCAGCCTAGCCCAAGTAGATCCAGGAGCCAAGAGGTCCCCATGGTTCCATGCACCAGGCCAGTACTCATGATCACAGGTTCTTGATCAGCCCACATGGACCCAGGATACATGCCTGACTCAGCACCGGGCAGGCTTCAGTCTCTAGAGGACTCAGGGTTCAAGCCTGTTTCAGAAGACCCAGGGATCAGACCCATCCCAGTAGACCCAGGTTCCAGGCTGATCAAGAAAGACTCAAGTTTCAGACTCGGCCCTGAAAACCCAGGCCTCAGAACAGTTTCCATGGACCCAGGCTTCAGTCCCATACCAGGGTACTCAGGCTCCAGAACTGCCTCAGCAGAAGGACAGTCCTGTGAACTCAGGATCCAGACCCATCTCAGTGTGTGCCTGGTGCTTGCAGACTCAAGTTAAAGGCTCAAGGCCAACCACAGTACCAGGTCAGCCCCATGAGGCTAGGCTTCAGGTTGGCTTCTACAAATACAGTATCCAGGTCTGCACTTGTGGACCCAGGCTCTAGGACCATCCACATAAACCCAATCAACAGGTCCAAATCATCAGATCCTGGATCCAGACCCAACTCTGAGGACACTAGCTCCAGTCCCACCTATCTTCTGATCCAGATACCAGACCAGCCTCCATGAAGATTCTAGCAGCAAGCTCACCATGAACCATGCCAGATGACCTGCTCAGAATCTCTAGAAGAACTGACAAGTGAAAGACTTTCTCAAACACAGTCAATCTGCAAAGACTCAATATATTCATATTTATTTAAATACAAAGTCATCAAGATAAAGCAGCAAGACACATAGAAAACCAAGTTGACATAACACCACCAAAAGAATATAATAATCTCCCAGTAGCTTACACAAATGAATGAAGATATAAAAACTGCCTGGTAATGAATTCAAATCATTATTTGACAATGCTCAGGAAACTTCCATAAAATACAGGGAAATAGTTCAATAAAATCAGAAAAACAATAAATGATCAAAAAGAGATATTCAACAGAGAGACTGAAATTATGAAACAAACAAGAAACCAAACAGATTTTTGGAACAGAAAATAACAGTAAATGAATTTAAAGCAGCAAGACAGAACATCAAAACAGACTTGATCAAGAGAAAACAAATTACGTGAATTCAAAGGCGGGCTATTTGAAAATATACAGTCAGAAGAGAAAAAAATAATGAAAAAGAATGAAGAAACTTACAGGGTTTATGGACCAACATTAAAAGAGCAAATTTTCAAGTTATAAACATTCAAGAAAGCAAATAAAGACAAAGGGGTAGAAAGCTTAAAGAAATAATAGCAGAAAATTTTCCAAATCTTAAGGAAGATATAAATATACAGGTACAGGAAAGTGAAAGTCTCCAGTCAAATTCAATTCAAACAAGACTACACAAGACATATTATAATCTAACTGTCAAAAATTGAAGACAAAGAGAAAATCCTGAAAGCAGCAAGAAAAATGATTCAAATCACAAATAAGGGAGTTTCAATAGGCTGGCAGCAGACTCCTGAGCAGAAACCTTAGAGGTCAGAACAGTAGAATGTTATACTCAAAGTGCTGAAGAAGAAATTGCCAATCAAGAGTGCATGCAACAAAGTTTTCTTTCAGAAATGAAGGAGAAATAAAGGCTTTATTTCTGTCATTTTGTGAATTCTTTTCTGATAGTTTTATAGATTTTTTTATGCTGTTCATCTTTGTGATTAGATCATCATCACCAGATTTGTCTCATAAGAAATGCTTAAAACATTATTCAAGATGAAAGAAAGAGACACTGATTAGTAACAAGAAAACATATGAAAAACTCAGTGGTAAAAGCAGATACATAGTCAAATTCAGAATACTCCAATACTGTAATGATGGTACAAAAGTTACTTATATTTTTAGAATAAAGATTAAATGACAAAACAATTTTGACTGGATACAGATTAAGTTGTTATTAGCTTAAAATAATCTGTTATAACTATAAAGTGTCTTATGTAATCCTTCTGGTAACCACAAAGCAAAAAACTATAGTAGATACATAACAGAAACAAATTAAAGCATCATACACACCACTAAAGAAAAGCATCTAGCACAAAGATGAACAGCATAAAAAAAGAAAAATGTGTCTATAAAACTACCATAAAAGATTCTTTCCTCTCAATAATCACCTTGAATGTAATTGGATTACATTTCCCATTAAGGGATATAGAGTGGCTGAATGTATTTTTTAAAATGAGACTCAAAAATTTGCTGGTTACAAGAGATTCACTCCACCTTTAAAATGAATATCTAAATAAGAGAGAAGACTTAGATAAGTAAAATAAGAGTTGTAGACTGAAAGATATGGAATGAAAAAATGTATTCTATGCAGATAGAAACCAAATGATATCAATTCTCAAAAACTTTTAAAAAACCAGAAACCAAATGATATCAATTCTCAAAAACTTAAAAAAAACAGAAAAACCTTCCAAACTAATTTTACATTACCCTGATGTAAAAGCCAAACAAGGACATTTACAAGAAAAGTATAGACCAGTATCCCTGACTTTTGCCTCTATGCAAAAATCATCAACAAAATACTAGCGAATCTAATTCAACAGTACATTTTAAAAATCATTCTCCCAGGCCAACTGACATTTATGCCAGGGATGCGAGAATGATTTAACATACACAAATCTATAAATGCAATTCATCACATTAAAAAAAAGAAGAAGAAGAAAAAGAAAAGATTATCTCAATATATGCAAAAAAAGCTTTTGGCAAAATTCAACATCTTGTCATGATAAAAACTAAGTTAGATATAGAAGAAATGTGTCTGAACACATTAAAGGCAGATATTATAAATTCACAGCTAATATCAGATTTAAATGAAGGAATTTGAAAGTTTTTTTTTTTAAATAGCAGGAAAAATGCAAGAATACCCATTCTCTGCCACTTCTACTATAATATTGATATCCTAGCCAGAATAATTAGGCAAGAAAAAGAAAGAAAAGTATTCAAATTAAAAAGGGAAATTTCATATTGCCATGTCTGCAGATCACACACACACATATATGTCATCATATATATATATGTTATCATATATATATTTAGGGATATATATCTATATCACTAAAGACTTCATATAGATAAACCGTCAGAACTAATAAATGAATATAGCAAAGTTACAAGATTCAAAATTAATATATGAAACAGTAGTATTTCTATATAAGAACATGAAATATCTGAAAACAAATCAAGAAAAAATTCAATTTACAATACCTACAAAAAAATTACTCAATAAATTTAACCAGGGAGGTAAACGATTGCCATACTATAAAACATTGATGAAAGAAATTGATAAAGACACAAATAAATGGAAAGATATCCCATGCTCAGGGTTCAGAAGAGTTAATATTGTTAAAATGTTCATACTACCCAAACGTTCTACAGATTCAATATAATTCCTATCAAAGTTCAGTAATATTCTTTACAGAAACAGAAAAAAAGTCCTAAAATATATATAGAATTATAAAAGATCCTAAATAGGAAAAGCAATCTTGAGCAAAAAACAAAAAGAAACAAACAGGCCAACAAAAATCAAAAACAAAAAATGCAGAAGGCATCATACTTCCTGACTTCAAATTATCTTACAAAATTCTAGTAATCAAAACAGCATATTATGGACACTAAAACAGACATACAGGCCAGGCTCAGTGACTGAGCCTGTAATCCCAGCACATTGGGAGGCCAAGGAGAGTGGATTGCCTGGGCCTGCGAGTTAGAAACCAACCCGGGCCACTTGGCGAGACTTCCTCTCTACAATATAAATCAAAAATTAGCCGGGCAGGGTAGCCTGAACCTGTAGTTCCAGCTACCTGTAAGGCTGAGGTGGAAAGTTCCCCAGAGCCCAGCAGGTCGACACTGGGGTGGGGGTGTGTGCCACTGCACTCCAGCCTGGGAGACAGAGTGAGACTCCAACTCAAAAAACAAAAAAACAAAAAACAGACGCATAAAGCAGTGCAATATAATAGAGAGTCCAGAAAGAAATCCATACATTTACAGTCATTGATTTTTGACAAAGGTGCCATGAACACACAGTGGGAAAAGGGTAGTCTCTTCAATAAATGGTTTTGGGAAAACGTATATTCACATCCCAAAGAATAAAATTGCATCCATATACCACATATAACAATCAACTCAAAATGCATTAAGGACTTAAATGTAAGACCTGACTCTATCAAACTTCTAGAAGAAAATAGAAGAAAAGTCTCATGACATTGATCAGGGCAATTTTTTTCTTTAATATTAACTCAAAAGCACAGAAAGCAAAAACAAAAATAGACAAATGAAATTACATGAAACTAAAAAGTTTCTACAAAGCAAATAATCGATGACACAACCAATGGAATAGAAGAAAATGTTTGCAAACCATACATCTGATAAGGCATTAATATCCAAAATATTTAAGAAACTCAACTCAATAGCAAGAAAACATATTGCCTAATTTAAAAAGGAAATGTTTACCTGAATGGACATTTCTCAAATATATTCAGATGGCCAACAGGTATATAAATAAATGCCCAAACCACTAGTCATCAGGTAACTGCAAATTGAAATCACAATGAAATATCACCTCACACCTGTTAAAATTATTATTATCAAAAATATAAACGATAACAAACGTTATTGGGGATATGGAAAAAAGAGATTCTTTGCACACTGTTGGTGGAAATGCAAGTTAGTGCAGCCATTACAGTAAACAGTATGGAGGTTCCTCAAAATATTAAAAGTAGAACAATGATTTGATTCAGCAATCCCATTACTGGGTCTATATTCAAAGGAAATGAAATCAGTATGTTGAAGAGATATATGCACTCCCATGTTCATTTCATTATGGTGTTATTGGCAATAGACAAGTAATAGAATCAATCCAAGAATTCATCAACACATATATCCAATGGAATACTTTTCAGTCTTAGAAAATTAAGAAACCTCATCATTTGTGACAACGTGGACAAACCTCAAGGATGTTATGTTAAGTGAAATAAACAAGGTACAGAAATACAAATATGGCATGATCTCATTCATGTGTGAAATTTTACAAAATTTAACTCATAGAAATAGAGAGTAGAATGGTGGTTACCAGGGTAGGGTGAGGGGTTGAGAGAGTTAAGAAGACGTTAGTCAAAGAATACAATGCTTCAATAAGACAGGAGGAATAGTAATTCAAGAGATGTATATGATAATTCAAAAGATTTGTTGTACAACATGATGACTCTAGTTAATAATATATTCTTGAAAATTGCTGAGAAAGTAGATTTTAAGTACTCACCACATAAAAAAGTAAGTATTTGATGTAATAGATGCATTAACTACCTCAGTTTAGCCATTCTACAAAGAATACATATTTTGAAACATCATCTTGTACATAATAAATACATACAATTTTTATTTCTCACCTAAAGCAATACATTAATTAGAAAAAGATAAGATAAATACATTACACATTATTTAAAAATTTTTCACAATTCTATAAGAAATATTTAGATGTGAAATGGTTAAGAATTAAACTATTTTGTGACGAGAATTCTAAAATATGAATCATATATACTACAGAAAAGTAAAACTCCACATAACAGCATACATAGTAACAAGATATGCATCTGACTTTTTTGTTTGTTTTCTTTGCCCATTGCAAGTAAAAATTATCTAATCAGTTTGGCAAGCAATGATTACAATAAATGCTAAGATGTCTGCTTAAATACTGAGCAATTTTTCCAGTTTTAGAACTTTCTATAAAGTTCTATAATACTTTAATAGCTGTGAAATGTCACTGCTAAAAAGTCATCTAGAATACCTGCTCAGCAGATAATTTTTAAAGAAAGCCAAATCAATTAGAGCAGAGTGAATCAAATTATTTCTACTTTTAGCTTTAAAGAGAACTATGTTTTTTCTTTAATAAGACCTGTCTTTAGAAAGTTTAAACTTTCAAAACATTCTTTTAAATAGAACACCCGATGAAAAATCAAAACTACAATGTTCTTAAGGAGAAGTATTTTATTTTTAGTTATTCTTACTATGTAGGAATGATTTAATATTTTAGCTATTGATCCTCAAAACAGGAAGATATGTCAGGGTGAATTTCATCCCATCTCAAGGAAGTCAACTGACAACATGTACATGACAACTTAGACAAATGAAGAGTAAGAACAAGTACAAAGTAAAACTTTCAGAAGATTCGGAAGCAGTACAGTAACTTCTTTGGTAAGTGACAATAAGATTTCATTTGAGAAACCAACTCTCTATTTGATGATTTGATTAAAGAAGAAGCCAAAAATTCCAACTACTGTTCCTTACAAGGCATGAGTGTCCTTATCCTAGTCTAACCCATACTGACATTGCCTTCTTTTATTGTCCTTTTCCGTTATTCCATCTAGAGGAAATGACTTACTCTCATTGGGACACATTAAAATTGATTTTAAAAATGTATCCATATATCAGCACAAAACCAATTAAGAGGATAAAATATTTTTAATTTATAGCTGCTTATAAATAGCTCAGGTTAAAAGAAAATACAGAAATAGAAAGCACTTCACCACCACTAATTTCCTCTAACCTACTAAATCTAAGAGGCAAGTAGGAATGCACTTAACAATTCCCCCATAATTAATATTTTGGCCAATTATTGCTAGTATGTTTAATATAATTAGAGGATGTAGCCTCTAATTTTCAAAATGTAATCAACATTTTTAAGAAGTAAAGTTTTATTTACTATCAGAGGTATTATTCTTTATACATATAAACATAGAGTAGATTTGAAGGATTAAAATTGTTCTTATATATATATTTCTAATTAAGTTTGATTATTCAGTGTTGATGTCACAAGACAGTTGAGAGTCAAAAGTTCTAAAAATGAGAAGCAGTACACAGTATAACTAATATACCATGTTGCCTTACAGTCCACATTTTTTAATTCAATAACATTTACATTTCCAAGTTTTGAGTTTTTCATAGGAACTAAATAAAGTTCTTAAGGACATAATTAATTAGTGAACCTATGCAATATTAATTAAATATAAAAAAATACAATTTTAAATTAGATTGCTATGTGTTCGCCTCCAGATTTTTAGGAAATTCAATTGTACCAATGCTTTAATTCTACTATTCATTGGAACACGTGTTTTAGCAATGTATTTCTCTGGTCCAGTGCCTGGTTTTAGTAATCGCTATAGTGTTGCATTCAATTGAGCTATATTTTTAGCACAGGGCTGATATATTACAGTGTTATATGGAGCAACTACATTTTCAGGACTTTTTAGAGAGCGATACACATTTATAAAACTTTAGCAATGTTTGACCTTGAAATGGCATTGTGACTATTTGAGTGTAGAACCCTGAAACCTGTAATGATCAGCCCCAGCAATATACAGAAGAGTATGAAAACAAGCAATAGGTCTGAGGTCAATTCCTTAGAAACTCTAATTTTCTTGCTAGTACTCATTTGATCTAGCAGGTTGAATCTGTGTCATCTGGTTGGTATTCATTTTTTAGAGCTGTAGAGCTCCCTTAGAGAATCCTTTATCTGCTTGTTGAATCTTATTCTGTTTTTGAAGTTTCATAACCTCCAATGTTTAGAAGAGAAAATGGTCTTTGTCTCAAGGGATAACAGCATAGCAACAGAGAGGCCTCCAGTCTCTTGCAGGATCAACAAGAAGTCTTTCTGCTCTTTGTGTTTTGATGTCTTACTAATTCTCAGGAGTAAAGAGAACTTGGTGCACCCATCAAGCTTCCTGGATATCGGGTAGACCACTCTTACAAGAGTCTTTTGTGGACCTTCCCCATGAGCATCCGTGAATCTACCACATTTCTGATCCTCGCTTCAGGGCTATTCAGTTCTGATGTCTAAACTCTTTAATAGCCCACCGAGACTTTAAGAAAACCAAATACGTTACTCCCACGTCACTGCTTGACAGCTCCAGCAGATGCTTGACTTTGAAGGAGCACACAGATTGAAGTTAGGTCTAGAGGGAGAGCAGAAGAGAAGAAGGTGTCACAAAAGACATTTCCCCATAAACCTCCTTTGATTCTAGAATAGTTTTCTTTTAACTTAATTGGTGTATTATAAATCTGTACATTCTGTGATTCATAATACTTACAGGCTTATTACAAACCAAATTCAGGTCATAAATCATAGCCTTCAAAGATCTCTTGAAATACATTTCCTGATTTTTAAGTCAGACACAAGGCAGGCCAACAGACGAGTATACAGCAATTATGATAAAGAGATTTAGAAATACTAAATGAAAACTACTAATGATTGAAGGAAGATGAACTTTTTAATACAAAGAAATGTTTTATTTGGTATTTATTTCCAAGTAAAATCAGTCCTAAAGGGGAATAAGACATAAAGAAATCAAAGAGATCCTTTTATTTTATCCTAATACATGATTTTAGCAGGTGCAGGCAAGCTCTGGGTGCAGAATATCACATGTTGACCTGGAACATACTTAGCATGTGTGTGCCAGCAGGAGGCTGCAGCACACCCCAAGAGACCACAACCAGATGCTGCTGAGGCAAGGATCCAATTATGAAGAAAGAAGATCGATCTGTAAAGGCCTTTAGGTGTTAGCAAGCAAAGCATTATTTGCCTCTTTTAAATGTGAAAGGTAATTAAATTTAGGAGCCACTACAGAACACTAAGGAGAGTCTATGTTTCAATTGTTTATACCAAGTGGGAAATGGTAATTAAAATGTTTCAAAAATTATGGAGGTAAGAGAAAGAAACCACAAATAAGACCCTCCGACTGTGGCTGCCTCTCTTGCAAATTGCTAAGCTTCATAAGAAAACATCAAATGTTATTCTCTAAGAGATGTAGTTTTATGTATTGCATAAACTGGTATTTTCCCCAGATAGGGTAAATGAATAGTGCCAAGTTTTTTCTAACTCAACCTTAGTTTTCAATGTCACAAACAATCTAGCATCCTGGTAAGACTAAACACAAGAATATATATCTATGCAGTTTTATTCAAAGTTCATGTAACTTTTATTATGGTCTCTGGCAACCCTTTTTGGGAACCGAACATAATATAGCCAGGTATAACTGCTATTCATATAAGGATTGGCTTGTTTTCTAAACTCGGTGGGGGGTGGACCAGGGCTATGATAATCCTATGTCCTATCAAATCTTGGACTCTTAAATAGTAAGCCTCAAAATAGATTTGGAGTTGAACAAGCATAACCTATAAGTTCCTGAATAAACTATCCTTAACTCAGAGGCAGGCCAGATAGCTACTAAAGGAATTCTAATGTACATAAAATGAGACTCCATAAGTGGCTTACAGCTTATTATGGACTGAATTGTGTCCCTCTGAAATTTATATTTGCAACACTCTAAAATTTAATTTATATTTAGAATGTGACCATACAGGATTTTTACAGACATGATTAAGTTAAAATTAGGTCATCAAGGTTGGACCTAATTCAGTATGACTGCTATCTTTATGAGAGGGAATTTGGACACAGACATGTGACAAGGAGAAGACTGCTATCCACAAGTCAAGCCAGAGAAGCCTTGCACAGAGCCTTTGCTCGTGTCCCTTAAAAGGAACCAACTCAGTCAATACCTTTATCTCAAACTTCTAGCATCAGAGCTGTGAAAAATAAAGTTCGTCATTTAAGCCACCCAGTCTTTGATATTTTTCAGCAGTCATAACAAACTAATACATAACCATTGGTCTAGTTTACTTTTAGTGGAAGAAATCTGTCAAAAACCCTGTGAAAAGTATATTTGGTCTTTTTTGCCTTTCGTTCTACCTAGCCAAGTAGATACAAAAACTAGATAAGTTTGTCCCCTTCAGAATTAAACTTTCCCTCAAACAGGTTGTTTCACGGTGTTATTAGTCAACTCTGGCTGTAATAACAAAATGCCATAGACAAGGTAGCCTAAATGACAGAGATTTATTTGTCCACATATCTGGAGGCTGGAAGTCAGATCAAGGGTGTCAGTATGATAGGGTTCAGTGAGAGCTCTCTTCCTGATGTGTAGTCAATTCTCTATACTCACAATAGTGCAGGTGGTGGCGGATGGGGGCGGGAGAGTATTCTTCTTATAAGGCCATTAATCTCTTCATGAGGTCCCCACTCTCATGATCTAATTTAAACCTAATTATCTCCCAATGGTCCCATCTCTGAATGCCATCATATTTGGGATTAGGGTTTCAACATATGAGTTTGAGTATGGTGGAGACATATTTCAGTTCTGATATGGCCTTCACTGAAGATGGTGGGGGTGGCAAGCCCATTTTTCTCTACTGTCCAAATGCATCTTCCCAGCAATGTTAGTGTCATTTAGGTTCTCCATCTCGACTCTTTTTAGTTTTCTCAATTGTTTCAGAAATTAGGTAGAAAAGAGAAGTTCTATTTACTGGGACCCTCAAGAGCTTCAAGAAAACTACAATCTAATTATAGACTGGGTTGGTAGAAAGGGGACCAAACTGCTTTGATGTTAATGAAAGTTGGTATGACAATCACAAATTCTGTTTTTTCTCAATCTGCCATAACCAATTATTTTTCTATGTTGTCTATTTCTCTGAGACACTTCCCAGTTCACTGAGACATTAAGGAGGCCTTGATAAACATTAGATTTAAGGATATAACCCTGATTAACCATGCCCTAGAGTTGTTTTTACTTCAAAGACCTTCTTTTGATGTGCATTGTACCAAGAGCAGATGAACAAACCACACTTGGAATTGTTAAACTATTTCTAAAAATATTTTTCAAATTTTTAAAAACTAAAATGCATTCTCATAAACACTTTTCCCATTAAAGCAATGTGTGTTGTAAAGAAAATTCTTTCCATGTGATTCTGATTCATTTGCACTTAACTCATGAAAAAGTTGTTTAGAGAAAAAATACTACATTGCCTAGGAAATTATTTTGATCTTTTTATTTCAAAAACAGAACAAATATCCAAAGTAAGCAAAATCCAAAGTGGACAGTTGATATCTGATTTTCATCCTGGTAGTCTAAGCTTCAGTATTGTACACGCAAGCATTCACATTGCCATTTTCAGGCTAAACAATTACTAAAGTATTTGTAAATGTGTATTGGTCTCTCCAAAAATGTAAAGACGCAGTTGTTATGCCATAGACCTCTGGTATAATACCTCCATTTAGAAATATAGCTCAGTTAAAATGCAATATAATTAAGATGATTAAAATCAGGCTCTGAATCAGATCAATATATTACTAAAACATGTTTCAAAAAATATTGATATAAAACATCAATAACACTAGATTCTATAGCAATTTGGAGATGAGAATAGTAATTTAATACAAAATTATATTTATTTTATACTTGAGGCTGAGTTCAGGTTCATCAGTCACAGAGAATGTTCTTAAGGACTGTAACTCTCAAACAACTTATAACTTGGGAATGCAAAATGCTATTGAATCAGAAATGTATCTCACGATAAACTTTGAAAGATAATAAAAACTATATTAAAGTATACATCCAAAGTTAATTATGATTAACACATTTTTGAATGTTGATATATTCTAACCAGATAGGACACATTTCAGCTTTACTACCTTGTGAGTTCTCACAGAAATGCTTATTATCATTACTGTAATATTTCCTGAAAGACACAAATTAGAATAAGCTGTTGCAACATGCTTTAACATTTAATCATAATCATATAAGCCCATGAATATATAACTTCAAACTTTTAGATATTCATCAAATCAATTCAGATATCATTAGCAAACAGAAACAGTTTACAATATTCAGATTATTGACATTATTCTGACATATTACTAGTCAGATATTACTTTTTTACATAATCAGGTTATTAAACATCATAGTCCTTTAGGTTATTTTACCAATAGACTAAGAACACACAAAGATACGAAAAAAAGTTAATAAAATAAAAATTATCTCTTCAGCATACTATGAATCAGTCATTTTCTGTAAAATATGTCTATAAATAAGAATTTAATTATCAACAGATTTTTTGCTATAAAATCATACTAAAATAATGATGAAAGTGATATCCTATTGAACGACTTTCTATGTGTTATTTTCAATAAAAATATTCTTACTTTTAGGAATACTGATCATCAGAGAGCTAATGTAACTTTCAGAGCTAGTAAGAAACTAGGTTTGCATTGAATCCAAATCTGACTTGTTCTGATGACTGTTCTTCATACTATAATGTTCTTTCTCATAAATATCTTTTACAAAGTCTGAATAATTTTCTCTCTTGCAGGAACTACTGTATATTATTACAAGTTATCCAAGTCTATAATTCAGTAACATGAATGGCTTCATAAATGATTTTTCCCTTAAAGGCATAGTTTCACATTTACTTATTATTTACACATAAGAATTGACAAAATATAGCTTATAGGTAAAATTCATCCTTCTGCCTATTTTTGTACAGCCTGTGAGTCAAGAATGGTTTTTATAGTTTTAAATGACCAAAAAGAAAACAAAAGAAAGAAATTAAAGTGTCTATAATGTTTTATTGGAATACACCCACACTTATTTGCTCATTGTCCATGACTGCTTCTGTGCCACAATGACAGAATTAAGTAATTGTAACACAGACTCCATGGACTGCAAAGCCTAAAATATTTACTTCTTGTCCTTTACAGAAACATTTTCTGATTCTGATATATAATAATATACTAATAGAATAACTAAGGAGCACTGTTTAAATAATGCAAATTAAGATATTTTCCTATTTTACATGGTAAGAATAAACATTCAAAGAATGAATTAATTGAAATAAGTGGTAATTAAACCAAAATATAATTACATTGGTCTCCAAGGCAACATGATGTTGTCATTTAAATTTGTTATTCTGTATACTTCCTTATATCTGATTCTCAAGAGTTGCTATGTATTATCATTAATCAAGTGGCAGTTTCACAGAGAAAAAATACTAATTTGGATATCCAGAAAGTGGAAATTCCTTTTATTCTCTAAGAATAATGCCTTGCACCCATGTGAAAAAGTTGTGAGAAAAGAAGTTTGTCTTAATAAGATTTAAAATGTCTGACATGAGTAGAGTTTAGCAGAAAAAGCTACATGTGGGAAATTTACTGAAAATCAAATATGTGAAATCAATGGGGAAAATATAAAAGAATTGCATTAGTTAGCAAATATCCCAGTTATAAAATAAACACTGTGGCCTTGTGTTGCTCTTTTACTGTGTAAAAAATGAGTTATGGCAGTGGGCCATCTTGCAAAAAGGAAAATAATTTATTTTAGTAGAAAATACTTTTTTTTGATAAAAACCGTATCCACACCAGCTTCCCAGCTCCTTTTGATTACAATGATATACTACCATACAAATAATGGATACCATAGAATGCTTAGCATGAAACTGTCAACTTTTATCCTCTAGCTTTTATTTAGAAACCACAAAACATTTAGAGTTAAAATGTATGAACTGACATAAGATCTACTATTGTGATTTATTTAAAAGTCTGGGATAAGGTAAATTTACAAAGTTAACAGTATCAATACAATGGAAGTATACTGACTTTATTTCCTAGGACTACATATGTGTCTAACACAGGAATCTATATAGAGAGGATGATTTCTCTTTGACTAGATTTCTCTTTGACTAGGAGTCTAATGCTTCATTTTATCCTCTTGAATCAAAAGTTTATGAGCATTTAGGTCAACTGAACTGAGGCAAACAGTACTGTGACTGGATTCTTTCAATGTAGTCAACATAGCTCACGTCAGCACAACTGTTAAATGGAACTATACTTAGAGAAATCTCAAAGTTTAACATTTTATTAAATAATAAATTAAAATAAATTCCTGGCACCTATGAACAAGTTCCATAACTTATCATAGATGCATTCATGTAAAGCATATCACAATATTAGTGAATATTATTTTTTAACTAAATTTGGTATGTGTTGGAGATTATTTCATTACACAAGTTTTGAAATAAATTTTGAACTTTTTAAAACAAGTAAAACTTTTTTCTTGTATTAATGCATTATGTGCTGTATTTCTTCAATAAGACATAAATTCTAAACATGCTATATAATCTAATAACCCCCAAAAGGAATATCACACACATAAAATATGTAAATTCACATATAATTATTAATATGGTATACAATAAATTTTTTAAAATCACATGTATACTCACAATTGAAATCTCCTCTTATCTCTAGTATTGTAAAACATTTATTGATATTATTTACCATATACCATATACCAGCAGCAAAAAGAAATCCTAATTATAAAACAAATAAATGTTAAAATCAAAGTAGTATAAAAAGGAAAAGTAAATATATCGTAAAAGTCAGAAGCAACAAAATAAATTAAATTTGAATGTATTTATTCATAGAACATAAACACATATATAGACAAACATGTCAGTAAAATAAGTATGAACCACATAAAATAAGAAATCTGAACACTTTCAAATGATATGCTCATGCATGAAGTAATAACAAATATTTTATTAAATGTTCACATGAAGTCACAACAAAAAATAGCGAATTATAATAGACACAATTTAAGCCCAATGATAGGAAGTGTTGCTGTTATTTCGCACAATGAGTTATAGTTATTAGAAATTTGAATCTAAATCAAACATGTTGGGTAAATAGCATAAAATCTACCTTTTACCACCTCTGTGGCTCTTGGCTTGGTATTTTCTTTAAATAAATAATAAATAAATAAAAGTGGAAAGTGAAATTCATGTCTTCACCATGATATTTTTTACCATCCTTTTTCTAAAAGCAATCACATTATCATTGGTCATAGAGGTCACTAGACCCTTCACTTTTAAAACTCAATATTTATTCATAATATGGGTACACTGGATTCATAATTATTTATGAAAATTCCTGAGAAACCAGGAGAATAAAGTGAAAAATATGTGTTTACTATGACAGCAATAGAATAATATAGACATAAAATTAAGTAATACAATCTATACAAAGAGTGCAACACCATATCTCAATAATATTCCATTGTATGGATGTACAGCAGTTTGTTTATACATTCATCTATTGAAGGACATCTTGATTGCTTCTAGTTTTCTGCTGATTATGAATAATTCTGCTATAAATATTCATGTACAGGTTTTGTATAGACATGAGCTTTCAGCTCATTTGGGTAAATACCAAGGAATGCAATTGCTGGATCATATGGAAAAAGTATGCTCAGCTTTGTAAGAAAATGACAAACTGTCTTCTGAAGTGACTGAGCCATTTGTAATCTTACAATCAGTGAAAGTTCTTATTGTTCAGCATACTGATCAGAATTTAATGTTGTCAGCTTTTTGGATTTTAGTCATTCTATTAAGTGTGTATTGGTATCTTAATGTTGTTTTAATTTAATATGAAGTCAACTTTGTCTAAAATTAATATAATTACTCCAATTTTTCTTTGACTTGGTATATATCTCCATTATTTTACTTTTCTCCTTACCTGAGTATATTTAAAGTGGGTCTTTTATACAAAATATATAATGGGACCTCTTTAAATAATTTGTGTGGACAAATCTATAATCAATTGATATATTTAGATTATTCACATTTAAAGTGTTATTGAAATAACTGGGTTAATATCTACTATGTTTGCGACTGTTTTCTATGTACTCATTACATTTTTTTCTTTTTTGCCCTTTTCTGCTTGTCTGATTAATTGAGCATTTTATGTGATGTAGATGCAATGTTACCTCTTCTCTTAGCATATACGTTATACTTGTTTTTAAAAAAAACTAGGTGGTTTCCATAGATTAAGTAATATACATTTTTTATTATCAAATCTTCCTTGATATAACAGTATACAGCTACAAGTGTAGTACATGCATCTTTAAATGAAGTATTCCCAATTCCTTCCTATTGTCCCTTAGGACACTGCTGTCACTCTTGTCAGTCATCCATGTTATTCGCTAATATATTGTTAGTATTATTACTTCAAGCTAACAGTTATCTTTTAGATTAATAGGAATAAAAATAAAAGATTTAACTTTACCTTTATTTATTTCTCCTTCGATAATCATTCTTCCACTATATAGAGTTTCTGACTTGTTACATTTTCCTTCTTCCAGAAGAACTTCCTTTTATATTTATTTTAAGGGAGACCTGGTGGTGATGAGTCACCTAAGTTTTTGTTTGTCTGAGAAATTCTTCAATTTTTTTTCACTTTATTTTATTTTGAGTTGGAGTCTTACTCTGTTGCCCAGTGGCATAATCACGGCTTACCCCAGTCTCCAACACCTGGCCTCAGGTGATTCTTTCTCCTCAGCCTCCCAAATAGCTGGGACTATAGGTGCATGCTACCACAACTAGCTATTTTTTTAAACAGAGATGAGGTTTTGCTATGCTCATGCTTATCTCAAACGTGTAGGCTCAATTGATCCTCCCACCTTGGCCTCCCAAAGTGCTGGGATGACAGGCATGAGTAATTGCTCTCAGCCCTTTTTCACTTTTAAATGACACTTTTACTTAAGATAGAATTCCATGGGGTTTTGTTTTGTTTTGTTTTGTTTTTCAACAGTTTAAATATTTCACTCTACTCTCTTCTTGCTCACATGGTTTTGGAAGAGAAGTCCACTATAATTATTTTTTTTCTGCTATAAGTAGGGTGGTTTATTTCTCTGGATTCTTTCAAGATTTCATTTTTGGTTTTGATTTTCTACAGTTTGAAAAATGATATGCTTATGTGAAGATTTTTTTTGGTTTTTTAATCCCATTTTGTGTTCTCTGAGGTTCCAGGATCTGGAGTTTAGAGAGTGTCATTAAATTTGAAAATTTTCTCCTATCAATTCTTCAACTATTTCTTATGCTCCTGTCTCTATCTTCCTTCTGATATACCTGTTACCCATGTGTTTCATCTTTTCAGCTTGTCCCATAGTTCTTGGATGTGCTATTCTGTTTTTCTTTTTTTTTTTTTTTTCTGTGCATTTCAGTTTAGGAGTTTCCTATTGACCTAACTTCAAGTTCACTGATTCTTTTCATAACATGTTGAGACTACTAATGGGCCCATCCAAGGCATCTTAATTTCTGTTAGAGTATTTTGATTTCCGTTACTTCCTTTTGATTTATTATTAGAGTTTCCATCACCCTGCATATGTTATCTGTGTGTTCTTGCATGTTGTCTACTTTTTCCATTAGAGCCCCTAAAATAGTAATCAAAGTTGTTTAAAATTCTTAAGTCTGATGGTTCCAACATCTGTATCACATCTGAGTCTGGGTTTGATGCTTACTTTGTGACTTCAGAATGTATTTTTCTTGTCTTTCCCATGCCTTGTAATTTATCGTTGAAAACCTTACAAGATATATTGGGCAATAAGAACTAAGGTAAATAGGCCTTTAGTTTTTATTAATCTGGCTAAGATTTAGGATGTGTTTAATGTTTGTTGTAGCTGTAGGTGCCAGATGCTTCAAGTTTCTCTGGTGTGCTTGTCTCTGTCTCTCCTTTAACCTTTGGGCTTCCCTAAACATTCCTCCTTAGAGATTATCTGTATCCTGCAGCTTTTCCCATTGTTATCCTGTTATGAGACTAGTTTCCCATGTTGTGCTGGAAAGATGTGGAAGAGGAAGATATTCTATAATCTTATTATTAAATCTGTCTTTTAGTAGGCCTGTGTCACCAGCTGTAACATTTACAAATGTTTCATAGCTTCTCCTACCCCCTCAGGTGAAACAGGAAAACCAGCTGGGGCTGGAGTTGGAGACATGCCCCTTCCCCATGTGGGATAAAACTCTGGTAAAGTCTCCAAAGCTCTGGACATATTTTCACAAGAATTACTCTTCTTCTGGCAGCACCAAAAGGAGGTATTTCTTGGTTCTTCACTATAATAAATTAGTGGGGGCTCTTAAAGGTAGAAATCCAAAAAGTGTGCCCCACCCTCAGACTGCAGATACAGGTGCTTGTCACTGCCAAACTCATCCACTCTCAGATGCTAGAAACTCTTCAAAATTGCAATTTAAATATTTCTATCAGTTAATGACACCAGTGGCTTCTGCTCCCAGTAAACAGCCCCTGGTTGTGATTCTATAGTAACCTGTCTCTCCAGATTTTGGAGTGGCAGTTTGTCTTGCAAACTTAGTTCTCTAATTGATCCAAGAATAACCATTGATTTTCAGTTTGTTCAGTGTCTTCTTGTTGTAAGGATGGGAGTAACTACTTCCAAGCTTTTTATATTTTGAAGCTGAAGCCAGAACTGATTTGTTTTTAGTAAGAGGTAATGGTCAAGTTGTCCATAAATGATACAGTTTACTTAGATTAATATAATTCTTTGTTCTTCTTCAAAATCTAAACATTTTAAGAACAATAAAAGAAGAGAATTATTTCCTAAATGTTTCTAATTCAATTTCAAGAGGTGTAAAACAGAAGTGTGTCTTATTTTTCCCTTTCAAATACAGTCATGCACCACATAATGATGTTTAGGCCCACAACAGACTGCATATACAATAGTGGTCCCATAGGATTATAATACTGTATACTGTACAATACTTTTTTTTTTTGAGTTGGAGTCTCACTCTGTCGCCCAGACTGGAGTCTCACTCTGTCGCCCAGACTCACCTGCTGGGCTCCGGCGATCTTTCCACCTCAGCCTTCCAAGTAGCTGGAATTACAGGCATGCGCTACCACGCCCGGCTGATTTTTTTATTTATTGTAGAGATGAGGTCTCGCTGCCCAGGCGGGTCTTGAACCCATGGGCTCAGGCAATCCACTCACCTCAGCCTCCCAAAGGCACGGGATTACAGGCTGAGCCACCGAGCCCGGCTTGTACAATACTTTTTAAGATGCATTTGTACTTAGCTTTTCTATGATAAGATACACAAATTTTATTACATTGCTTATAGTTTTCAGAACAGTTGCATGCTGTACTGGTGTGTAGCCTTAGAGCAATAAGCTATACCATGTAGCCCAGGAGTGCTGTAGTCGTACCACGAGGTTTGTGTAAGTATACTCTATGATGTTTGCACAATGATGATGTCACCTAATGGATGCATTTCTTAGAACATATTACTGTCATTAAGTGACACAACTGTATATAAAATTATCTTGATAAATATTTATATCGTCAGGATAAATGACCTACAGCCCTTGCAAATAGAAAAAATAATAAATCTTTCCAGGCTTATAAAGTATGCCCAAAGAGAAAAAACTCCCGTATTTATTTCACAATAGCAGCCAAGAGCAAATTAACAGTGTTTTAAATGTCTTCTAGATTCTTTTGAATGTAAAAGGAAGGCAAATAATAGCTTATAACGAAAGTCCAAATAATCCTCTTTCTAATTTTCTGTCCATCTCTTTCTAATTCACCTGCATTTCTTAACTCTATCTTAACCTTTTTTAACTAACAAAAAAAAAAAATTAAAAACTCCCTAAGTCACTTAGTAGTCGGCTGTCACCATTTCTCCCTTTCCATTTTTTCCTTTGTTTTATGTCTCTTTTATACCCTAGGTCTATTTGGCACTTTCATTTTTCCCAATACAAAATAATTTGAGACTGAGCACGATGGCTTAGGCCTGTAATCCCAGCACCTAGGGAGGTGGATGTGAGAGGATTGCCTGAGCCCACGGTTTCGAGACCAGCCTGGACAACATGGAGAGACCTCATCTCTGTAGTTCCAACTACTTAGAAGGCTGAGGCGGAGGGACCACCTGAGCCCAGTAGATTGAGGCTGCGGTGGCCGTGAGCACTGCACTCCAGCCTGGGCCACTGCACTCCAGCCTGGGCAACAGAGTGAGACTCCAACTCAGAGAGTGAAGATTCATGTACTTTGTTCTCCATTGCACTTTTGCAAAAAAATTTTTCCCAAAAACCATTGCTTTGCTTTTCAAGTCATTACAATTTTTAAGAAAGTCAGTAATCTTCTTTAAATAACAATGACATAGTTTTAAAGCTATGAGTTAGGAAATAATATCTCAACAATAATATCAGCAGTTCCCCCAGTAAAAACCATAGTTCAAATAGATAATACTAATTTATAATATGGTAAATCAATTCACCTAAATTATCTGGTGGACATTTCAAAGACCTCATTCTGACAGCCCTTCAGGAAGAATGTAGCCCAACTAAGATCGACACAGAAATTGATGTACTCTTATAGTCCAGTGGGACAGCAGGAAAATATTTCTTGCATTTTTCAATATAAAACTGACAATGTATTCTTTGCTTATCTTACATCTTTTACTCTAGCTTCCTAGACCTATACCCTAATATCCTTATAATACAATTATAAACTGAGACCATTCCAATTTGTCCTATGGCATTTGACAGAAGCAAAATATACTACAACTGCCTCTTATTTATTGGCATCTACCTGCCTCTGCCACTATTTTTTTTAATGTCTCCATTCCAAGACTTATTGGAATTCAGTGAGCCTTAGATAATTGCATAGCCCTTAAATAGACCTTGAATGCCTTCTACACTTGTACACTCCCCAGAACTGAGTGTCTGCTTACCTTTTCTTTCCATTGTACCATAAGTACCCGAGCAACACTTTTCCTGTAGACTTGGAATCTTTCCTTCATATCCCATCAGTTTTTGAATCCTTAGTGTCCTGCTTGACTTTGTCCAATTCCTTTTTTGGAAGATAGAAATGGCCACTAAGCCAATGCCATCCTGCTGGATTTCTGCATATTGACTTTGACCCACCAATTGATGAAGCTGAGTTCATGAGGCACCATCATGCTTTGAGCTATGACTGAAGCTATTTCTGCAGTGCTTCTTGTGTTGTACTCACTGGCCTTAGTCAAAATTCTTTTAGTGTCAGAGGTAAATCTGAAGTCCTTTTATACATATAATTTGATTCCACCCCCTCCAAAAAAAATCCGTGTAATCACTTTCACTGCCTCCTTTACTTTCTTTATTAACACTTAGCTTTGTTTTCACTTTCTCATATCCAAAGCATATGGATTATCTTCAAGCATTATAGCTAATAACATGCACTTTATGTTTTCATCACCTAGTTTAACCTTGCACAGCTTGCTGTCAAGACTCTGTTAAAACTCCAGTTTAGAGAATTAACATCTAAAAGGATATTATATAAGAGCATTCTATCATTTCATCTGTCTAGATGTTCTAAATTCTATTTCTCCAGCAAGTTATATGACCAGAAAGCTAGGTACCTGGAAGTCATTAGTTCTCCTTGCAACATAAAATACCTTCTATAATATGCATTTCAGGGTTATATTCTCAGGTTTCATTGAATGTCAATATAGATACTAACCACAAAAACAATGCTTTGTGTATTTAAAGCAGACACAAAGCATTGTTCTTGTGGTTAGTATCTATATTGATTTATTTCAACTAACGATTATTGAATGCCTAGCAGGAACTGGATATCTTAAGTAGCGGTACTAGTGATACAAAATAGATAAATAAGACTAGTTTTCTACCTTTAATGCATTTGTAGTCAGGTAATTGGCAGGAGATGTATGTAAACTAATAGCTATGCTACATAATCTCCCTTTAATAATGTTTTATATGATAAATAAATTCTATTAATTGAAAAATTTAACATTTATTAAATTAGTAAAAAAGTTTTCTTTTATTGAATAATTAGAAATTTATACTTTGGTGATAGGAAAGTTTGAATTCCTCTTCCTATATATTTTCCTTTATATATATATATATATATATATATATATACTATATATATATAGCCTTATTATGTTCATGGTATTATATATATATAGCCTTATTATGTTCATGGTAAAATACATTATTTTTAAATCATAAAAAGCAAAGGTAAGTGAATTTCTAAAATACATAATCACAACTTTAATTTTAATTGTTTTAAATGGGCCATTACAGTAAATTGTTGATAAATCATCTTAGTATATTTTAATATCACTCAAACTCATCATTTTATCATAGTTCATAATGGTTCTTTCAACTTTGTTGCATAGAGTTTTTTCATGAAGGAAATTTTTCCAGATAAGTGTACTTTGTAAACTATAGTTAAATGTCTCAGATTTTTAATCACAGATTCATATTCCCACTTAATTGTAATCATTGTATGTCTTAAAAGTTTGCATAGTCAGTAGCCTACAGGAAATAATAACAAATTGGAACAAACTTTAGAAAATTCTTGACTCATGAAAAATTTGAACTATGTCAGTTATCAAATATTTATGCTTCTATTCATTCATTTTTAAAGTGAGCATTATGTTGCTATCATAAAGATATTTTATAATCATAAAATTATAATAAGCATTTGAATTCTTTTTTAAACATAAGTGGGCATGATGTTTAAAAAAGAAAAGAATGAACAAAAAGTTTATTTTTTCTCTTAGTCTTCCAATTCATTTCACTAATAAAAAATTAAAAAGGTTGCCACGCTACCCCCTCTGAATGGCAAAAGAAAAAAGGTAAACAAGCCATATACAGCTAGCTCTCTTGAGGAGAGTAGAATTAAGAACCAAGGAATATTTAAAGCTTAGGATGTATTTAATATGCATTTAAAAAAATATTTTACATACTTAAAAACTACAGAGTGATTGGTTTTTTTTACATTGAAAATTCAAATGCTATTAAAACAGAAATTCATGTAAATTTAAAATAAAATAATTGGGATTAATTATTGCATTTATTTATTTTATTATAGGATTTATTTATAACAATTGACTATTTAGAAATTTCTTAGCTTCAGGATGGAAAATATTGTATGGTAATGTGTGGTAAGATTATATGGTAACCCTAAAGTCTAGGAATTGACCTAATTTATCAAAAACAAAAAATCTATTAAAGTATTATTTATTTATTCACTGTAAATCTATAATACCACAAACAATTATGTTATGTAAGTTGATATGGAAATAGTCACAATGCATGGTTAAATGATAAAAGCAGAACAAAACATGTACACAATATGAGATTTTTATTTATTACCCAAAAAGTATTTATGAATAAATCTAGGGCAGTGACATATACAAAAGCACATCCACAGAATTACCTGCCATGCTAGTTTAGAATGTAGCCCTAAGCCTGAACCCAAACTTGCTGAATAATTATCTTTGGGCTGGAGCTCATCACATTTTATTCTAACTAGCTTTTCTATATGTTGCACTCTATACTTTGATAGCTACAAGTCTGGAAAATAAAGATCCTAGATCTAAAAAAAGTATATAAAATGTTTGTTTCTAATTAAACATGTGTGATAGTGACAATATTAGATTCCTGAATGTTTTGGCCAATTTTCAAAATTTAGCTGCTTTTCTTTTTAAATTCTTCTATTCTTAAGAAATCTAGAGAACTTCCATACAACCCAGCAATTTCCATTCTGGGAATATACCCAGAGGAACTCAAACTGCTCTATGAAAAAGATGCCTGCACATGTATGTTTATTGTAGCATTATTCACAATAGCAAAAACATGGAACCAACTGTCTGGCCCATCAAAAGTGGACTGGATAAAAAAAATGTGGTACATATACACGATGGAATATTATGCAGCCACAAAGAAGGACAAAATTATAAACTTTGCAGCAATTTGGATGAACTTAGAATCTATAATATTTAGTGATCTATCACAGAAACAAGGAACTGAGTACCATATGTTCTCACTCAAAAATGGACCCTGAACAATTATCATAATACTACAAGAAAGGGATTAGCTGCAGTGGAAACTGCCAGGGGAAGGGGGCAGACTTCATCAATAAAGGTACTTGATTTCAAACCAGGTGAAGTGGGGACCAAAGTGAGGCTCAAATTTCACTTGTACAATGACCATTTTTATACCTAACCCTGAATTGTACCCCACACCTTTAAGATAAAAATAAAAATAAATCTAGAGATGTACTAATATATTTTAAAAGTAAAAAGTGAATTGAAAAAAAGTTGTAAAATATACACAGGTATATGAACCTGTAAGTAAAGCCAAACTAACAAGTATTGTGTCAACTCAGTCTTCCTTTTAACCATAAAATATTTTGGTATAGGCTATATTTCCTCTTTCTCTCTCTCTCTCTTTCTCACACACACACACACAACATACACACACACACACACACACACACACAGTTGTTTGCCCTTTCTTACTTGTATGTCATTATATCAATTTTACATGGAGGGAAGTTTACAGTTTTATAATAGTTTCCCTTGTCTTATGGAATTAGAGAATTAAATGAAAGTTTGTAATTGTTAAAAACTATTATATTCTTTATATCACAACTTAGCTATTTTTCCAAAGAACAAGTACTAATGACCTCCCTGCTTAATGAAAATTAATTGCTATTCTGCCTTAACAATTACATTGTGATCAATCAAGTTTAAAGAACTTGCAAGGGTCATTTGCTGTAATTCTATTGCAATCCATTAAATGTGCAGCAGATGATAATCTTTAGCTTATTCACATATTAGAGAATTCTAATGGCAACTCTAGATGTCACTATTTATACAAAAAGTGATGCATCAAATTGCCTCTTTTTCTTAGCTCAATTAAAATAGTTTGCCTCTACTAGATATGAGACATTTCCAATTCTACCACAGCACCTTCATAGCTAATACATATTTTTTAACTCAAACTATCAACAATTATTTAAAAAATTAATGTAGCTGTCAGCAAATAAGAATAGCTTAATGTGATAAACTTTTTCCATAATAAAAATATCTCTATAAACATGTTATTTACTTCAAACAACAAGGAGATATGAATTTATACCCATCAGAAAGGCAAAAATTCAAGAGGGTGGATTATATTGTTAGAGTATGGAGAGAAGGTGACGATTGCATATTGTGGCAGAGTTTTCTTAATGGCAGAGCCAATCTAGAAAGCCATCTCTTTCCAGCAGCTTTGGGTGAAATTAAGTACAGTAAGCCTCCTACATGCAAATCTTCAAGTTGCAAACTTTCAAAGATTTGAACATGTGTTCACATGTTCAATCGCATAAGTTAGTTCACATGTCTAGACTACATTGTCATGTGCATGAATCCTTTACAAATGGTTGTGTTTTTATGTACTTTACAGTTCTGTATATATGTTTTTATGTATTATTTGTATGAAAAGTATTATAAATCTATCACGGTACTGTATAGTCTATTGTATTAGTTTGGTACCTAAGTTAACTTTGTTGGACTTAACAAACAAATTGGAGTCACGAATGTGCTTTTTGAATGGAACTTGTTTGTATGTAGGAGACTTACTGTATGGGGTATGTTCAGTGATCTGATGATCTTACTCCTGAGTACATATCTCAGAAAATTATTACAAAATCCATATAAAGTGAGAAGTACAAAAACATGGTGGCTGAGGCATTGTTTGTGTCAAAAGAAATGTGAGGGCAGCTTGTGTTTATCACTAGGAAGATGGATAAGTAAAGGTTAAATAAAAAAGGATAGAATACAAGACTTACAATTGTGAAATATTAAGACTATTTATAATACCATACAAGAAAAATATACTCTATCAGTATATTTATCATAAAATATATTACTACTGTTTTATTACCCTTATGTCTGAGTCAAGCCAGTTTCACATTTAACTGAGGAAAGTTACTAAAAGTGGTGATTTTTTCATTATATTGTGTTGTACTCACTATGAGATTTCTTAATGTGTCTTAAGCCCTTTCTGTGCTTTTCCATCTGAAGAAAATTTGCTGATTTTTCCCCCTTTCAATTGGTGTGTATTCTCTTTCTTCTCTCTGAATGTGCTAATCTATCTATTCAGAAGGTCAAGATCAAGGCCAACACTCTCCATAACATCCCAGATTCTAACCCTCATCACATTTTTTTTCACAGAATTTCTATGGCACTCCTAGACTATATAAGACCTAATGTTATTCTTAATACAGGAAGCTTTATGCCATTACTTCTTTAGTCCTCCACAAGACTTCGATGAGTGTATCCAGATCTTCTGTTGCCCATGTCCCTTACTTTTATTCACATATGGCTGAATACATGAACAATTAAGAAATGCCTCCTTACTCAACATCACATATGTTTGAGCCAGGCACTGTTCTCAGTACTATGGATATTTCAGTTAATGAAAATGAAATGTCTTCCCTCTTGAGCTTGTAGTTTAAAGGCAAGAGAGAGAAAATAGGTTCTGGCTATGTATTCTGTCACAGATTCTTTAATAGATATAAAGATCAGCAATTGACAATTTTAATCTATGCATAGGTAGGGAAGTGATGGAGAGGAAAGAGACAAAGTACGAAAGGGAAGTTATAGCTTTGCAGTTGAGCCAGGGTAAGACAAAGAAGTGGAGAAAGGAACAAGGACTTCTCTTCATTAACAGCTGTAGTGAACAGGCCCTTGAAACTCCGAGGAAGTCACAGCTTGCTGAACACTGCTCACATCTCCCATTCCTTTTTTGATACCTAAAATGTATTTACCATGGACTCTTACTTCACAGTTAGAGGTAGAACCTTGAAACCCAAAATCCGGTTGATGTTTTTCATTTAAAAAATGTACATTAACTATAAAGTACCAATCATTCCATAGTTAAGCATAAATAATAATGGTGTCATTATAATAAGTCTTTCAGACAAGGACACTTTTAAGCAAAAGAGGATAATACTAGTAACCATGGCAGGAAAACATGAATAAACCAAGACTCTTCCCGGCAAAGTGGGATAAAGTATTGCTTAAAATAACTATCACTTACTTTTCTGCTTTCCAACTTGAAGAAAAAAAAGCTATATACTGTTAGAATGAAGACAGAATCTGTTTCCAGAAATGATATACACACCAAAAAAAAAATCAAATATACATTGAGACATGAACTTGTGACAGCTCTTCAACCGTGGAGAAAAAGAGAAGTTGTACACTAAGGTATTTTGGCAATGTTTGATTAAAGCGCATGCAGCACAGGTTTAAGAGATTTCTATGATTTTCATTCCCAAGGATTTGTTAATCAAGGTGTCATTGATTGATTACTTCTGAGGAAATCTCCTGTCAACAGATGTGTAACAAACTTTAATGATGTGAGAAAAACAATTTCTCTCCCAAGAAATGCTATATTCCTAATATTTCTTAACTACTCTGCAACATCCTTGTTTTTCTGTTTTTAAGATTTAAAAAAATGATTGATGATAAATACAAATTTTAACACTCAAAAGTAAGAATTGATTTTGCCCCCCTGTGTATTCCCATAGCACTGTACACAAATATGAAGAACTAACTTCAACTACATTGTAATTACTATTTGCTGACCAATATCTCTTTTGCAAAAGTGGAATCTCTAAGGTAAATGAAGAGGATTCTGTTTTATTCATCCATGCTTTCTCAGCATTTAACTTTTTTTTAGATTTATTGAGTTATAATTGACAAATACAATTTTATATATTTAAGGTGTACAATGAGATGGTTTTATATATGTACATGTTGTGGAATGATTGCCACAATCAAGCTAGTTAGCACATCCATTTTTTGTTGCTTTTGTGTGTGTGTGTAGTGGGAACATTTAAGGTCTACTCCCTTAAGCAAATTTGAAGTACACAATACAGTATCATTAACTATAGTCATCCTACAAGTAACAAGAACTTGTAACTGAAAGTTTGTGTCCTTTGACCAAAACACCCTATTTTCCCCACCTCCCAACTCCTGGCAATAACCTTTTACTCTCTGTTTCTATGAATATGATATTTTTAGATTCCACATGTGAGGTCACACTGTATTTGTATTTCTCATCTGACTTTTTCATTAAGCTTAATGCCCTTCAGGTTTATCTATGTTGTCACAAATGGTAGGATTTCCTTCATTTATTTTTGGCTGACTGATATCCCACTGTGTATTGTGTACATACACAATATACATATACCAATACACACATGCACACATGTTCAATATTCATCATTGAAAGACACATATGCTATTTCTATGTGTTAGCTACTGTGAACAAAGCTACAGTGAACACGAGAGTGCAGATATCTCTTCAATATACTGCTTTCATAACCTTCAGATACATACCCAAGAAACAAGATTCCTGGATCATATGGCAGTTGTATTTTTAATTATTTTAGGAAATGCCACACTGGTTATACTAATTTACATATCCATCAACAGTGAACAAGAGTTCACTTTTCTTCACATTTTCACCAATGTTTCCTCTTTTGTTTGTGTGATAACAGCCATCCTAACAAGTGTGAAGTGATGTCTCATTGCAATTTTAATTTCAGTATCTAACTTGAAAAACAACAACATACTAAAAGGATCTAAGGCACACATACAGAGAAAGAAATATTACATTTTTGAAAAGCCTAAATAAAAATAAAATGAAATAATAAGCTTGAATTGTATTGGGAAATATAAAGACAACACATGTATTGAAATTAATAAGCAAGTAAATTCAAGGATAAAATTTCATTAGAGTAGAATTCAGATCCCCCAAAATTAAGTATGACCTCAAAAATTTCAAATGCTGAAGGTGAGGACTCACAATGAAGACATAACAGAAGTTCTGTGTATCAAAAATACAGCCACCGCTTTTGTAGTAAAGAAAATATAGAAAATGCATGATGTAATAGAAATACACTGAAAATAGATATTTATACATCACTTTCAGTCCAATTCAGGCCAAGTGTTTAAAAGTAGACTAAGTACATGGATATCTTAAATGGCATACTCAATGGAAAAACATAAACTTTACACACTACTAATAAAATATAGACTATATTTTCAACTACCCATGAAAATTTACAAAAGCTGATCATACATATTAGAGAACTCCAAAAATTTTATAAAGTAAAATTAATACAAACCAGATTCTATGATCACAATATAGTAATAACAATAATATTCAAAAAGAAAAAGAAAAGTTCCGCCCATCTGGAAATTTGAAAGTTTTATTTTATTGCTTCTTGTCCTTTTGGCTAAGATCAAGTGTAGTATCTGTTCTTATTAGTTCAAAAATGTACTTACAGCTTTGGGATAAAAGAAAAAATATACAAAAAAATTGCTGAATTTCTAAAAAATAGTGAAAAATCAAAACACTGCATATGAGAAATTATGGAATACTATTAAAACACTGATAAGTACTTAAGGCTATGAATTTTCCTGTGGTATCAATAAGAATGAAAGAATAATAAATGGATTTAATTTGTGACACAAAATACTATAGAAAGAAAAAGAAGGTTAACAAACAGAAAACTGCATTAAATAGATGCAAGACTCTATAATAAAATTCTTGCAAGTTGAAGCCACCAATCTATAAAATGATATGTCATGACCAAATGGATTTATTTCAGAAACACTAGGTTGGCTTAACATTTGAAAATCAGTATAATTCAACATATTGATAGACTGAAGGAAAAGAATGCACAGTTGTCTCAATAGATTTTAAGATTTTTGAGAAAATTCAGTACTCATTTATCATAAAAAATACTTGGAAAACTAAGAATAGAAGGGATTTTTTTAAATCTGATAAAAGGAATCCCTGTGAAAAACCTGCATCTACTATCATAGTTAATGGTGAATAACTGAAGGCTTTTTGCCTAAGGTCTGAAGCAAGGTAAGAATTTCACTCTCATTACACGTTCAACATTGTTCTGCTTTCCTGGCAGGTAAAATAAGACAAGAAAAAAATATATATAGCCGGGCTCGGTGGCTCAGCCTGTAATCCTGCGCCTTTGGGAGGCTGAGGTGAGTGGATTGCCTGAGCCCACGGGTTCGAGACCTGCCTGGGCAGTGAGACCTCATCTCTACAATAAATCAAAAAATCAGCCGGGCATGTTAGCGCATGCCTGTAATTCCGGCTACTTGAAAGGCTGAGGCGGAAGGATCGCCAGAGCCCAGCAGGTCGAGGCTGCGGTGGCCGGGAGCCGCCGCTGCACTCCAGTCTGGGCGACAGAGTGAGACTCCGACTCAAAAAAAAAAAAAAAAAAAAAAAAAAAAAAAATATATATATATATATACATATATATATATATATATATAAATGCACAAAGATAAGGCAAAAAACAAGAATCAAAACTGACTTTTTACAGATGACATGATTTTTTTATATAGTAAACCTTAAGTGAGCAACAAAAAAGCTAGTAAAAATAATAAGTGAATTTAGTATAGTTTCAAGATAAAAGACCGATGTGCAAAAATAAGTTGTATTACTAAATTAGAATTATTAAACTAATATTAGAACTGGAAAATAAATTTTTAACAATTCTACTTATGATAGCAATAAAATTATGAAATACATAAAGATAAATATAGCAAAATATGTGCTATGAAACCTATAAAACATTGCAAGAAAATTAAAGATAGCCTAAGTAATTGAAACTATATACAATTGTTAATGAATTGAAAGACTTAATACTCAATATGTTAATTTTACATAAATGATTTATAGTTTTTACACGATTTCAAACATTATCAGTGTTTATAAAAATTGACAAAGTCAACCTTGCATGGAAAAATAAAAAACTTAAGAGTAGTCAAAACACCTTTGGCAAAAACAGAAGACTAACTCTCTCTGATTTCAAGACTTACTATAAACCTAAAATAATCAAGACACTGTGGTACTGGCATAAGAATAGACATATTGATAAATGAATCAAAATTAGAAAGTCCAGAAATAAACAGATACGCGGTCAGTTTGTGGGTACTGATGTAATACAATTGGATGAACACTTTTTTCTCAAAAATAGCATAAAAAAATTTAATATCCATATGGGAAAATTGACATTTTCTCTTTCTTGACACCACCGCAAAAATTAACTTATAGTATATATAGACTTAAATAGAAGCATTGTGCGTGTATGTGTATGTGTGTGTAGCGAGATAATCAAGGTAAAATATAAAGAATGGTAATTACATACTGTTTTTAACTTCTCTGTTGCTTTACATTTTCAAAATAAAAATTGAGGAAAATTGAAGCAAATACCAAAAATATTAACTTGTATTCAAGCCGGTTGCTGGTACAAGATGATTTATCAATTATTCCCTATTCTGTATGCATTTGAAAGATTTAATATCAAAAACAAAATTATTAAACTAATAAGAATATTTAGCTTTAATGAGAAAGCTAATTTTATAAGCTTTATTTTATAATGAAAGGCTGCATTCATTAAGAGAATTTATTTTATAAGTACTTAGTACTCAAAATGTAGTTTAAATTAATTACCCTGTGCTTTGCTATGGGAATATATAAATTGTTTATATATTATCTCATAAATAGGTCAGACTCCATAAACCTCAAATAGGTCTAAGTGGCTATAACTTCTTATCATAACCATGAATGTACTGAGTAGAAAACTTCAATAGGCTTGCAATTAAGATAGTACTTGATCCCTATTTCCCTATTTAGATTCTGAGATTCTATCAGATTAAATCCCATGACATTCAAGAAAAAACATTCTAATGTAGTCTTGCCAGAGATAAAGCCATTCATTACCCAGTAAAAATTTGTCTATTTTCATTTTAATCTCAAAGCAATACCTTTCTTCTTTGCTGTTACTGTCATTCATCTCAGAAACTAAGAATGCTTTAGAAAAGACAGTAATATTATACTTTACAAAGAAAAGTGAAAGAAGGTGGCGATGGGCCTACTCTATTTTCGCGTCACCCAGGGCCTGAAGCAGTGGCTAGGGAATTCAGCAATCTAAACATCTCAGAAGTGGTGCAAAGTTACATTCACTCAAATACGATGCCTGTTGAGGGTTAGTATTCATGTTTCAGTGAAGTTTCTCTTAAGTTTATTTTTCTACAAAGCCAAATAAAATCAGCGTTGAACAAAGGTATTTTGTTTTTCAAAAGTGGGCTTTTAAACATCGATATGAGCACTGTGATAATGATGTTGAGGTGCACATTAAAGGAAAAGATGTGTGGGAAAAATACATGGAAAAAAAGAAATAGGTAACACTGCGCCTGATAATCTCCAAATCAAAGTCCTCGCCTTAGTAATGATGATCATGTTTCAAGAACTGAAGATGAACAGAAAGCTCCAAGGCATATGGTATTTGTATACCGAGACATTTGAAACTTTGAAAACATAGGTCATCTGCAATGGTAAAGGAGATTGTTTCTAAATTTCCTCGAAAACTATTTGTTAAGAAAGAAAAGAAAATCATTTGTTCCTAATTCAAAAAGGTACTTCCCCAACAGAAACCATAATATTAATGATGTTTTATAGGTTAGCTTTCAGAGCAAGACCAAAAAACCTCGTGTCCCAAATAGACCTAAATTGTGCCACATATAACCCCTTACCTTTTCTTTTACCACTAGAACAAAACACACAGTCCCTCTGAGGCCTTCACAGAAATTGGTTACAGGTAACAGTGGAAAGCCACATGTGGTAAAAGAATATCACACCCTAATAACTGGTCAAAAGGGTCTGTATATGACTTTATGTGAGAAATGCTGTCATAAGGTGAGGAGGCTAAATGTCTCAGGCCTAGTGCCCATGCAGATCTGTTTATGGGTAATGGTTCTCACAAAAACATAGGGACGTTAAAGTAAAAAGAATCTGGAAAAAGCCATGGATATGATATTGGCATCTTCAGTCCGTGCTCCTCCCAACTCTTTATGATATTGTATGACTCACTGGTGTTGTATCTTTTTTAAAATGATCTTATGTTTTATACTTTATTAATCATCAATACTAATTATAAATCAATAATCAATGATTAATAATTGATTAATATTGATTAGTAATTATAACATTTAATTATTAGCAATACATATTTTATTGATAATACTAGCTTCCTTTTATTGAGTACTTACATATGCCAAGCACTTAATTTGCTTTACCCCTCATCTTCGTAACATTTCTGAAAAAGGAAATCTTATTACCTCAAAGTATAGAAGAAGAAACTGATGATTAGAGAGATTAAAACTACCCCTAAGTCATGCTAGAGTCATGCTTTCAATTTAATTTCTCTCTCTTTAACCACTACGCTTAATTAAATTCATTCACTCTTGTTCGAGAAAATGTGTCTGCTATGCCGCATGCAGTATTCTGATAGAAGTTTAACTTTAAGAGGCAACTGTGCTTTACAGGACTCTGTCCAACCAGTAGCACAGGGGAGTGGGTCAAAAGAGAGATGGAAGCAGAAAGAATTGGGAAAGTATAGGATGAGGAAAGATGAATAATAGGATAAAAGCTGTTAGCTCTAAGTTGTGATTTAGAAGCTCAAATAAGAGAGGCAATTTTGAGAATCTATGTATGTATATATACAATGATCTTCATTTCATGATGATAAATCCCATTCCAGATATTATAGATTTTTATATTTGAGCTCCGCATTGTGAATAATAAACCCACCTCTTAGACAGTATATCAACCAGGAAAGAATCATATTGTATGCATATCTCTACTTCATGTTTTCCAAATATATGAAGGCAAGGTTACTAGTCATGGAAATATCAAATGCTCTAAGAATAACTTTGTGATGTTAGAATTTGGACTTTTGGTAAAAATGAGACATAAAGGAAAATGTTCTGTGTGGAATTTTAGATTTTTTTCAGATTCTAATCAGTGCTGTAGTATACTAATGGTGGTTGCATAAGGAAGAAAAACTATTTCTACCAATACACAAGTATATTAGGAAGATCTGTGGCTGGGAAATATTTACTGATTTAGAGAAGACAGAAAAATAGTCCAGTATTACATGGGACAACAGTACTTGGGAAACAAAATTATAACAGTGGCCATGAAACTAGAAATATATAAATATTTTCTGTCCACTTGCAAGATATTAAAAAGAATTTGATGAATGCTCATGGAAAATTGGGGATACTCTGGAATTCTCAGTCACAATATGAATCCCACACCTCTAATATTTGTTGGCACTGTAACATTTTTAAACCCTATTTAAAGAGTTCTCAAATGAGAAACACTCATTTGTCTAGTAGCATGTTTTCCCAGGTATACTTATTTGAGCTCTAGTTAAGTGAATGTTAATTATCAGCATGCTCCCTAAGCCCATCCAGGTCTTTGCATTATATATGTTATCGTTCAAGTGAGTCAATATATAACACCCTACTTTTTCCTACCTGAGTTTTGAAACAATTAAAACAGACAGAAATAGGAAAAAAGGGAAATCAAAATATCATTTTTACCACTGATGGAGCAAATACAGGTTGTGGTTTGTGTTTTCAGCATCCTAATTCTTCAGTGTTGATGTCCTTATTGACACCCAAGAATCAGGCAGACTCATCTGTACAGTTATAGGTAAAGTTGCAGAACCACAGGTCTCACCTTGTAGGCTTTTTAACTCCAGGCTTACCACATGGCCAGGAGCGGGAGCAGGGCTCCCACTCCTGGGATATGGGATAAGTAAAATAGAAAAAAAAAGGTTGACAAAGCAAGCATAGTTCTTACTCTCAGAATCACCTGTTACCAAGTCACTTCTTGGCTCCCAAATAGGGCTAGAGAGAGGTCAGAAGGGTTATCTTGGATATTCCTCCAAAGGGAAAAAAAGACTGGGAATCACTATTTTCTCAAACAAAAGCAATATGAGAGGTATTCAGTAGCAATGATGGATCATTGATTCATGAAAAGTGCTAAACTTTCCATTATTCAGAAAACATTTCCTGAATATCTACCTTATAACAAGCTCTATGCTAATATCTGAAATACAAACCTATAAAACATGACATCTAATCACAGTTCATATTCTATAACTGTGCAAGTAACTCAACACAAATACTCCAAGGAGAATTTTCAAAAATAATGTGATGTATTCAGCACAAATTAGAGATCCAGATTAGATTTTTAGAATATTTGAATCTTGTCAGGCTCGGTGGCTCAGCCTGTAATCCCAGCACTTTGGGAGGCCAAGGTGAGTGAATTGCCTGAGCCCATGGCTTTGAGACGAGCCCAGGCAAACTGACAAGACCTCATCTCTACAATAAATCAAAAATTAGCCTGGTGTGGTAGTGCTCACCTATAGTTCTGGCTACTTGGAAGGCTGAGGTGGAAGGATCCCCTGAGCCCAGCAGGTTGACTCTGGGGTTGCTGTGAACCTGCCACTGCACTCCAGCCTGGGTGACAGAGTGCAATTCCAACTCAAAAAAAAAAAAAAAAAAAAAAGGATATCTGAATCTTATTTCAGTTATCAATAATCAAGGGTTATATCATCTTATAGACAAAAATTAGTTTTTAAAAAAGCTACTTTAAATTTAACCAACTTCAATAGTTCTGTTGTTGGATATTTTATATTCTCAACTTTCAGGACAAATTTTTGTATGTATAATACTTTGTTGCTTTTTTTTTTTTTAACCTGCCAGACAAGTGATACCGCCCTATCAATGACTATACTCTATTTAACATACATACCTTAAGACGTCTGTAAAAGTGAAGAATAATAATATTTTGTTCAATTTTTCTCCCAAAGATTAACTTCATTAAAACATGATTTTTGGGGTCTTTGTCAGGCAACTGAGATAAAAATAAAATAGTACAAAAAGAACTTTCTGGCTCTTTCAGTAACAAGCACCAATTATGCCAAATTTCATGCTAGAGAAGGTCATATTTTATCAAGGTTCCAGTGCATTTGCATTGAACAATAGAGCACTATGTAGATCTCTCTAATAACCTCCATGACAGTGATTTAGGTCTGGAGACCTTTCCCCACAAAACTTTTAGTGTTAATGTTAATAATTTTATTTATTTAAAAAGCTAAATATATTATATTCATGTAATCTCTAAAAGTCTATAGTCTTTAAAAAGTTTAATGTTACATAGATATTTGTACATGATAACAGAAATAAAAATAACTAATATCTAGTCAGTGCTGTCTCATGACCACTAGGTCTAAGAGCCTTACAAATATTACCTCATATATCACTTCACTATGTCACTGTGAAATAGATACTATTATCTATGTTTCATGAAGTAAGAAATGGGACTACTATAAGAGAAATAAAATATTACCTAAAACTTGTGTCTAAATAATTGCTCAAAAATCACAGCTAATGAGTATGAATAATCCTGGATATGAACTAAGATCTAAAGAATTCTAGACTCACACTCTTAAAATATCCTGCGTCCAATAATTTAACCAAATGACAGAGTATATACCTATTCATATTTAAAGTTTATCACATGCTGTTAAATGACAACAAAAAAATTATATACGTCAATGTAATAAATTTATGTAATATACATTATATTTTATCAATATATGTATATAAGTTATAGACACCCTAATCTTATATATTGACATTCTTAAAAATAAATTTAAAACTACATATTTCTGTAGAGTTTTAGGTTCTTAGATTATACTAAGTGCTTACTTGTCCTATATAAATTCAAGCTACAAAATAAAAACCCATTACCTCAAATATTTACACCAGCAGAGCAAAAATCTACTTGAAAGAAATCACATCATAATTTATAATATAAATAAATTTGATGTGATATATTATACATATATACTATACATATATTATTCAATATATGTACGCATACACATATATCCTTTAACAACATAACTGATGAAATAAATAAATAGATCAAAACCTTACTGTGGAGTTCAGTCTGCAGGAACTGGCATGTAATGTAAAACATAAATTATATATTCCTTCCGAATGTCAATTATAAAAATAAGTAAGCAGCATAGATTTGTTTTGTTTTAAATTCCCAGCTGAAAAGGAGGCAAAGGTCACAAATTCCAGTGGGTTCTTTGGTTCTTAGAGTAGTTGTCAACCTTTAGTGGGTATCAGAATCACTCGGAGGGTTTATTATACCACAGATTGTTGAATCCCACATCTAGACCTTATTCAATAGGTCTGGACTGGGTCTGCAAATTTGCATGCCTCACTTGCTCCCAGGTAATAATAATGCTGGTTTAGGGATCACACTTTGAAAAACACTCTTAAGTACCTCAAACGTATAAAGTCAAACCTTGGCCACTCTCCCTTAACCCTCATCTGCAGCAGATCAAATCTCTGAATATCAACTGCTTTTGTGAGGATGTGAGCAGGTGAGGGATATACCTGTCAGCAAGTAGTAAAAATAAATTGTTCCCAAGACTCAAAATACATTAGAATCACCTGAGGAGGTTTTAAAACTCCTATTGCTCAGGACCTATCCCAGACTAATTAAATCGGAATCTCTGTGTGTGGGACTCAGGCATTAGCAATTTGAAAGCACCCCCAGGTGATTCTAGCATGCAGCAAGTTTGAGAATAACCTGTGAGAATAATTCAGCAACTTTACCCATGCCCAGTGGTGGAAGAAGCAGTCTGCATAGTGCGTCTCCCAAGGATATTAAGATTAGAAGTACTGTATATTGTGAATCTTAAATCAGCCATTGCATTTTGTTTTGCTATCAAAGGTATAAAATTTTATAACCATTTTAAACTTTATAATCAAAACTCATATAATTTAGCTTCATACTGATGCTTAAATACAAAATATATTTATGATACAATTATAGTTTCCCTGTTAACATCTCTCTCTCTCTCTCCCCCCCCCTTGCTCTCCCCCCTCGCTCTCCCCCTTCCCTCCTCTCCCCACCTCCCTCCCTCCACAACTTTTGCATTTGTCTTAGGTCTTCAAACATATCCCAGAACTACGGATTGTGTTCCATATGCCAGGGTAAGTGGAAAGCTGTTCATAATCACTGAGCATACAGAATCCATGCCTGGCATTAGGGGCTCAAATGTGGGGTTCATACTTGTTAACTGTATGACTTTGAGTAAGGTCTTCCAACTTTCAATCTATAGAAGGAGGCTAATGACAGTACCTGATTCCCAGAATTATTGTGTAAAGTAAGTGAAATAATGCCAAGAGGTAATTAAAACATAAGAAAGAACTTAAATATAAGATGTTTCATAATATCGCTTTAATCTTCAAATTGATGTGAAATTTACTTTGATTTAAAATTTTGTTCAATAGCTTTGTCTCAAATCTGTGACTAGAATATTCTGATTATTGCATCTGTGCTGAATTGTATTTGTTTACTTTAACAATTATAGACCAAAAAAAATTCTGCTGCCTTTAATAGAGTTAAATGAATATGGTAATTAAGTAGGAAGAATTTTGGTTAAGAGACACTGGAGTCAGCCTACAAAGGAACGTCAGTCATGAAGAGATAGAGGGGTAAGTTTTCTGAAAAGAATGTAAATAATTTTTTTAAATTCTCAATCTCAACCTACTGACATTTATTAATAAAACTATTTTAATATATTAATTAGTTGTATCTTCTGCTTCTATTCTTTGAAATAGAAATCAGTATATTTAAACACACAGCTTTTGATAGATTCTAAATCTTTCAAAAATATGCTTACCACTTAATTTTGCAGCATATTACAAATAGTAATAGTTATATAATAATGTAATTTTTATACTATGATTTATCTCATTGAAAAACCTACATATCATCAAGCCATTTACTTATGAGTTTTGTTTAGTTTGTGCTCTACATTTGTTCACTATACTTGGAACTGTACTTTAAAAATGTTCGAATATCATCTCTTAAAAATAATTTTTCCTGCTTGTGATAATATAAATGATAATGTCTTATTTTTAATCAAGCAATTCATACAAATACATTATTCACTCCAATAATTATTTGTATATTGTACTTTTATAGTAATGCTATACTTTTTTGTTACAATCTTACAAAATAAAATAAAAATTCACTAACAAAACACTAAGACGAATAATATAAGTATTCAATATATCTTGTGGAATTGCTATTATGAACAAGGTATAGTAAAAGCAGAAAATAATTTTGGTCAGAACATCTAAAAGTGAGTTGGCAAATTTTATTGTAAAGGGAGACGTGCAAGTATTTGCAGTCTCCGTCACATTCTTTTTTTTTTTTTTTCTTATTTTTTCTAACAATCATTTGCAAACATAAAAGCTTCTCTTGGTTTGGAAACTGTTCCAGAACAGGCTATGAGCTGGATCTGGCCCACAGGCTGTGGTTTGCCAACCTCTGACCAAATATATTTTTAATCTTTTACCATTAATACCAGTGTGGTTTCTGAACCAAGATAACAGTGACAGAAAATTTTCAACAACATTTAGAGAACATTCATGAAAGTGACCAAGAATTTTTAAATGGCTACACATCAGCATAATTAATACAAAATTATGGGCACACTATGATTAAGTAATGCTGAGTTACACAATAGTAACACAACCAGAACAAACACAAAGAACACCTCAGATAAAGACAGCTGTGTATGATTTGCTTAAGTTTTAGCCATAAAATTCTATATCATGTGCCAAGAATCTGAATTATGAGTCAAGAAATAAAAAGGCACAGACTTCTAGTAATGAAGTGTCACCCACAGAAGGGAAAATGAATGCAAATATAACATATACTTGAATAAGAACAATATTCAGTAACATAGAATGCAATTATTTGTTCATGAATCCATGTCCAAAAGCATGTGCATAGTTTTAGTTTTTTAAAAACATGCAAAATATCTTCTATTTTTATGTTGGGAACATTCCATATACCCACAAATATATATCTATAAAATATACGTTTTCATGGTTTATAATATTTTAAAGTGTACTGTATTGTAACAATATAAATATAGTTTATATAGTGGATAGTATTCATTAATAATGTTCTTGTGGAGTCAGTTAAAAATTGCTTAGTTTACTTTTTAAAATTATTTTAAAGATGTGGGATACAATTCAGGGTTAGACATACAAATGTTCATTTTGCAGGTACCCTTGCTGATGAAGTGTGTCCCTCCCTCCCCTGACAGTTTCCCTCAACTGCCAATCCCAACCCCCATCTTAGCTAACTTTTTTTGCCATTTGTTGGATGATTTTTAAGAAAGCAATTATATATTTTAATAATTTATTCATATATTTTAAGAATCACAGGACTTGAAATGTGATTTTTTTCTTTTTTTCCTAAGAGACTACCTCTATATTTACGTTTGCCAGGAAGTTTTAGTAGTCATTATCAATCTTCTATCCCAGCAAGGAAAGAAAACCCAAAAAACTGTACTAGAATAACCATTAAAAGACCAATTGATTTTATTGATTCAATACTGATTTTGCAGAATTGTTTGAGAAATGAAGCAGAAGAAAGCTGCTGAGAAACCACAGTAGGAATTCATCAAGAAAAAATTAATAAGAACTAAATCACATCATTCTGGTATATTACAAAACACTGTGAAGAAGTATAAAAGAATGACTATGTCTCAACTGGAAGATAATTTTTACTATATACACACAGTTAATATATGTAATATATTTTACAGTAAATTATATCATCATGAAGGATTTTGATATATACATGGATAAATGTAACATATTAAAATGTATATAAAAGATTGCTATTTTCTGCCTTTGATAGTTTTTCAAGCAATTTATCTCTGTTCTTCAGGTTGTGTATTTAGATAATTCATCTTATTGCTAGTTAAAACAGAAATCACAGCTTAGTGTTTGAAACTCACTGAATTCATGTTTTACTGAGACTCAAGGCCATTGTGGATCAATCAGAGCACTACTACAGAAGAAAAAGAAGCTCTAAAAGAAGGACTTCTATGGGCCGCTTCCTCTAAATGTTCTGCAATTAAGAGCAGTTCTTGTATACAGGGATTAACTAGAACAATGGTGTGGCCCTGATAACGGGGGTGGGGGGTGGTGGTGGGGGTGGTGGTGGTGGTGATTACAGCTGTGCATCTAAGCACTTGATATCTACTCCCTTACTCCCTAGCTCCTGTTATGCAAGATCCGCCAGTGACTGCTCTTCATGGATTGATTTAATGACACAAAATACCTACCTAAATGGTAAAAATAAGCATAAATTTTAAAGTGAATTGCTCTCTTGTTATTTTCAAATATGCATTCCCAACATCCTCACTAGGAAAATACTGAGTCCGTTTTCAGGCTTCAGGAGCAAGAGGGCTCATAGAATTTCAATGGCCTTTGTTTGGTGAAAAAGCTATTTTAATCATGTCTACTCATTTTGTCATTTTGCTTGCTAGGATCTATGAAGAAAAAATTATTTCTGGCTCTCAAGGTTTGGGGAGAAAGGCATTAAAGTACAAGTAAAAATGTTGCTAGAAGTATGAAAGAGACACTGAAGGCATAAGAAATATAGTGGTAAAATTTTATGTACATTGAGTAGTACAAATATTGGATAAAAGATTATGCTAGAGAATAATCTTTAAAAATTAGAAGCCGTTTTCTAGACATAAAAATGCAAAAAAAAGGCAAGTGTGGTGATGCATGCCTGTGGTTCCAGGCTACTTGGAAGGCTGAGACCGAAGGATCACCTGAGCCCAGAAGATCGGGGCTGCAGTAACCATGACCGTGCAACTGCACTCCAGCCTGGGTAATACAGGGAGACAGGCGAGCGCGTGTACAACACACACACACACACACACACACACACACACACACACACACACACACACGATAAATTGAAAAAATATTAAGGTTTAGAAGTATCAGAGGATTAATATATTTGGCTAGTAAGAAATGTTAGAATGCATAAAGATTTTTTAACCTGTTCTGATATTTTGTTTTTTCTAAAAACAAAATGGCAGAAGATCAGTAAATAAAATTTTTATTAGAAAAAAGCACATACATTTAGACATACAAATCTGTCATTAAAGTTTGCTTGTAAGAGAATGACAATAAAGACATTTGAATTATGTGTTGCTACTTCTAATCTGCTGTAATAAAATTTATTTTGCTATAGGGCATTTACCTGAAGGAATTCTAAAGAATTTATGTATCTGACACTGAGCTGTACCATAACCCAGAGTCTGTATCTGTAAACTAAAATACATGTAATCAATATTACATAAATTGTTTCATGGAAGGATAAGAGAATTTCTCCAGTAAGTGACTTATAAATAATTTACATATAAATAGTTAACTTGCTCCCCAAAGCAAAAACTCTTTTAACCTGCAAAATGTGACTGTTGGTGACAGCTCAGATACCTGATTAAGAAGGTCCATTACTAACATTCTCCAATATAAACTTTTCTCCACCGCTGTTTTCGTTCTGGTGTGGCAGGTGCCTGAAACCTATTTAACTGGCAATAGGAGGGAAGTAAGTCTGACACATTCAATATGTATCTATCATCTGGAAAAAATGAAAGATATTATTGAAATGGGCTTTTCACTGATTTTTTACTTGTAGAGAAAAAATTTAAAAACATGGCCGTAAATGCTACATATCATTCCACATGGAATATAACTGCCAATGAAAGGAATGCCATAAGGATGGTCTCTTCTTGAACGAATACTCTCAAATACTAAACTGTCAGGCTTTGCTTTATTTAAAACAGAAAAATGTGTTTGTTCAATATTGTCATTTCAGACTTAAGTATAAAGTCATGCTTCCAGAAATATTCTACTCTATCTACGATTAGTCTGTACAGAATACAGGGATAACAGTAATTAATTCGGATGGCAACTGATGAGATATTTTTCCAGAACTGTACTAGAGACAAAGGTTGATGTTGACTTTATCTTTAAAATTTGTTTAATATGTTGAGCAGCCAGGCCCTGGTTATATGCATTGTCATCAAACTAAATTTTTTCCTCTACCAGAAAGTGTTGCCTAGAATCTTTCTAACAATGTAGAGGATACATCAATTATAAAAAGAAGTGTTTCTAAATTTCATAGGAGAAAAACATTAAGAAAAATGCGAATGCAGTTTACATTAAACATTTATACTTTTTTAACAAACGATATTAAGGTTCACTTTTCAAAATTATAAGACTTTGTTTAAATGATTTCTTTATGTTTACTATTCGAAATACAAACTAAACTGGGCTCGGTGGCTCAATCTGTAATCCCAGCTCTTTGGGAGGCCAAGGCGAGTGGATTGCCTAAGCTTGCAAGTTCGAGACCCGCCAGGGCAACTTGGCAAGACCTTGTCTCTACAGTGAATCAAAAACTAGCTGAGCGTGGTAGCTACTTGGAAGGCTGAAGTGGAAGGATCACCAGAACCCAGCAGGTTGAGGCTGTGGTGGCCAGGGTCGTGCCACTGCACTCTGGTCTGGGAGACAGAGTGAGATTCCAACTCAAAAAAAAAAAAAAGAAATACAAACTATAATATGAGCATACTTTTTCTTTGTGTATCAAAAAAATCTTATGATTTCATAAAATTGATATAAAATTAACAATATTTGGTCTTGAAATTCTATGACTGAGTCAATGTGTACCACATTGCACATTATTTTCAAATTGAAGAACTGCTACATGAAAATGGAAACAGAATATGTATTAAATAACATGATCCATTTTGTTGTCTACTGAAAGACACGATATATTTTTGGAATATAGTAGATATGGATGCGATAAACTACTTTTTTATGCTAATTTCCAGAATCCATGTCCTATTATACTTTTCCATTAAAATGTCATTTCTTGACTTGTAGAAAGTATGCAATTGCATCTTTGCCTCAGAGATAAAAATACTAAGCTAAGTTAAAAAATGACACATCCTTCGTGGTATATTACAACACCTATGAAACACATTTGAAATTTTGGCCACCTCTTACAAACCATAAATTAGAATCTTATAAAACTTAAAGACACAGTCATTATAAATATACATCGTGGCTTCTCGAAAATTCTCAAACGCAACAATTGCTATTTAAATTTAAAAAGGTACAATGAGATAATTTAAATTGTTAAGCATCTTACTTTTTTGTGAAAAGTGATGATTTTATATTTGAAAACGTAAAAACTAGGCCAAGAATAAACGAAAACACTCAGAAGTATTAGGTAAATAATCACAAATGAAAAATCCTAGAACAAAGGTCTTTTAAAAGTATAAGTTGTAGCCGGGCTCGGTGGCTCAGCCTGTAATCCCGCGCCTTTGGGAGGCTGAGGTGAGGGGGTTCGAGACCCGCCTGGGCAGCGAGACCTCATCTCTACAATAAATAGCCGGGCATGGTAGCGCGCGCCTGCAGTTCCAGCTACTTGGAAGGCTGAGGCGGAAGGATGGTCGGAGCCCAGCAGGTCGAGGCTGCGGTGGCCGGGAGCGGCCACTGCACTCCAGTCTGGGCGACAGAGTGAGACTCCAACTCAAAAAAAAAAAAAAAAAAAGTATAAGTTGTTAGCACTTTTTTAACGTAAAATTATACAGTAAGAGTTTGTTTTGATTTGCCCATTTCTACCCTTGTTATACCTTTTGATCCAAAGCCAATAGGCACTTTTTTAGAGGCACAGATCCTGGTGTCTCTCCTCCAAACAAATATTTGCTCTAAAGGAATTCTGGGGAGACTATCTAAGCCAATCACTTCCCAAAGTATTTGCATGTTGTTTTACTGTAATTGTTTAATTAAAGAGTGTTGCATATTATTACCAAAATAAAAAATGAGTTTTTAGGTAAGATTTGTTCTTCGGTCTAAATTTATAGGTATTGCCCAAATAATTTTGTACAACAAACTCACTGCAAAGCTCAATGACTTATTAATCATTTATTCTCCCAAGTCTCAGCTTCTGCAGGCTGAGGTTTGCCTGTTCCTCAGTAGGAAATTTCTGCTTCTGGCTACAAGAAGGAGGCACCCCTTCTTTCACTGCATATCTATGACTTAGCTCTGCTCCAGGAGTCTCCTCCTCATATTGAGACAGGAGATAGCTAGAGAAAGGCTAGGCAGACGGACAGGTAGGTCCTCTGGTAACAATGTAGCAAACTCCTAGCGGGGCTTCTCCGGTTTAACATTGGTAAACAAGCTCCCTGCGAGCCTCTCAAGCTACAGCTTAAGTACTCACTGCTGGGATCGAAAAGCAATCAATCAGCTCACTGTTAGGCCCCTACCTCCTGCTGATTGGACTTAGTACTGACCAATCAGAACAGCTAAGTTCAGACTAATCAGTTCACAGCTAGTGTTAGCCAATCAGCTTGAACTTAGGGCTATATAAACACCAGGTTTCTACCCTAGATGGGCAACCCCTTCGGGTCACCTCCCATTGTGGGAGCTTTTCTGTCCTCTCAGTAAATCTCACTTTCTGACTGTCCATGTACCTCATTATTCCTGGGCATGAGATAAGAAACTAGATTCTGAAGAGCTGCAGAAGATCATGGGAACTGAGGAGTGGTGCACCCCAGAGGCTAGCTTGCCAGCTGATGGAGCCAGCTGAAACCAGGAGAACTGTTGAGAGAAGGCAAGACTTTGAAGCTAAGATACCCCAGGGACTAGGCTTGCCAACCCACCAAACCAGCAACACTCTCAGCGCTTGGCTTGCCAGCCTATTAGAACGTACACTTCCAGGGCTAGGCTTAGCAGCCCCCTGAGACAACCCTCTCTGGGGCTTGGCTGCCCAACCCATTGACCTGATACTCTTGAAGCCCAGGCTGACCTGAAAAATCCACATTAGTATCAGCTGGCTAGCCAGGGCATGTTTTCTTCAAGGTAATAATAGAAGTGCAAGAGAAGACATGACCTGCCTCACAAGTGCTTTTAAAGACACTACTCTCATCAGGACTACCCCCCTTTCCTGTTGACTAAAGCAAGACATATAGCTGAGCCTAAAGTCAAGGGGCAGAGAAATACACTCAGCTCTTAAGAGAATTGGAAAGTTATACAGCAAAGGATACTGGTAGGCATGAAGAACTGAGTCAATAATGCAATCTACCAGAATAGTATGGGAGTCCATTGCCTCAGCCTATATTCAAATTCAGCTAAAATCTTAAAGACACCTCTTCATCATAAAGACATAGACATTATAAACATATTTATCAAAATGTATAGGTACTGTGTATTAAAATATTTCTTAACACTTAAAAATCATGGTAAAAGATGAAATATTTAAGTACATTTAGTATTATAAAAATGAATGAAGATGTGTATTTTATTTTAATCATCTTCCATATACATTTTTAAAGGTATAACTTAGAATGATCACCTCAGTAAAGTCTAAACATTCATTATTTGACTAGGTAAAAATTCGAATTTATGGTCTTTCAACTAATCTTATATCAAAATAAAACTAACTCATATTTCTTTTTGACCTTCTCAGTTTATGAAACAATAATGTCTTGTTTCCAATTTCTCTTTTCCTTGAATTTGCATGACCCATAACTTCTGTTTATGTCAGTGGTTCTGAAACTCTGTTACATATTAAAATCACCTGAGGAGCTTTATAGAAACACTGATGCCCAGGGCACAAATCCAGAAATTCTAATTTTAATTAGATTGGGTGGAGCTAACACATCATTATTCTTTAAAAATCTAGTTGAATCTAATGAACTGCCAGGATTGCGAACCAATGACTTAAACTTAAATTTGGTGTGTATAACTATAAATGTTTTGGCAACAAATAAGCAACAACAAGCACTGTCAAATTAAAGAAAGGAGATTTAATATATTGTGTGTCTGAACAGTCCAGGGTGACTCTGTGTTCAATTTGGCCAAAGCTTCAAAGGCTGTGTCCAAGCCACTCCTCTCTGATCTCGTTCCACTGTGGTACCATTCTTTCTCTAGCTCTCCCCCTCATGATTACAAAATGACTACAAGAAACTCTTGTGGCGAGACCACATCCCTCTTCATTCATATTCAATATAAAGAGAACATCTTTTTCTCCCAATTATCGAAGAAGGTATTGTGATTTACTTAAATCACATGTTCTTCTCTAAGTCAATCATTGTGGTCAAAAAGAAAATTATTCTGCTTGATTCAAGCCTAAATGGTAAGTGTTACCCAAGAGCTAAAAGTAAAAATAGCATTCCCTTAAAACACTGGTGAACAAAACTTGGCATTTTAATTCCATGAGATAGAATTACAGAGAATGATCAAAGAACAGAAATCAGTCAATTTTTTATATTGACATTTGTAATTGAGGCGTGAGAGCATTTATCTGTTGTTATGCAATTTATATTTTACAGGTTCGTTATTCTAAATAGAAAAAAAAATTTAGAATATGCAGCAATTGTTGCTGCAATGCCAAAATATTAGTAGTAAGTATTCACTAACATAAAAGGAAGTCAAAGTCAATTTGTCTTTTCTGACTATCAGTGAAATATATTTATTCAGAAAATTCATTAAAAAGAACAAAAAGCTCTTTGGAACTATTTTCCATTTTTGCCAAATACTAATTATAGCTGGTATCATAAGAAGTTTAAAGATTCTACATGACTGTTGATTGACTGTTCCAACTAAATTTCCATAGAAGAAGTAATCAAGGAAAGAATGTCAGAATTCGGTATGCATGCTGTTTAATAATGTGTAAAAATGGAAGCTTAAAATTATTTTGCTACATGAATCTAAATAAGATAAATTCTGAAACATGATTTAAAGAGAATGTAGGTATATGAATAATGAAGACACGTGTACAAAAAATTGATAAATCTCATTGTTTCCAACCTAAAAAATTCTAGTTTTTTTCATAATATAATTTCAATGAATTTAATCCAGGATTCATTCACAAAGGTCTAAAAAAAGTTTTAGTTATTGTTTTTCTGAAGGTTAACTATACTTTATATTGAAATTTTTTATATAAAATGCATAGATATATTTTCCCCATGGTTAGCTTAAGTTAAAAAGTCTTTTCAGTTAGGATATGAAAATTATCTTCCTTTATAAATGTTGGCATCTGCAAATGATAGGTAGGTGGTATCTTGTTATGAGAATTTGCTACATCTCTGAATATGTTAAAATTAATCAATTTAAAATTTAAACATATCTACATCATAATTCAACCTTAAAAAGTCACTTACTTTAAACTTAATAAGATATAAATACATTAATAAATTGTATTTATGAATACTTAAAAATAGATTTCACATTTATTTTCTGATCAAAAGTTTAAAATTTTAACAAGTGTTAAGATGCATAAACAGTAAATGAGAACTCTGAAAAACAATAGAAAATAATTGTTAAATATAAGAAGAAAAATCAAATCTATCAAGACTCAAATGAGATTCTAATGTGATGAAGTTGAAAAGAAAATATAAAGAGAGTAAGAGAGGAAAAAGAAGAAGGGAAAAGGGAGAGAGAAAGAGAACAAACACCCTAGTGAAAGCAGCAGAGTATCATGGAACATAGGTTCTTTTACATTTTAAAATTTCAGAGGGAGAAAGTTCACCAACTGTTTAGACCTTTAAAAATCTAAATTCAACTACTTTCAACTTGATTTTATTCTCCCCAAATTTCATTATTAAACTTGTCAAGTGATAAATCTAGGAATATAATTATTAATAATGTTTATTCACTCCACACATATTTATTGAGATCCTATATACCAGAGGCTCTTTTAGATGGGCACTGAGGATACAGTGTTGAAAAACATAAATAAAAACACAAAATATATCTTTCCTTCTGGAGCTTGTATTATGGTGAAAGAGTCAGACAAAAACACAAAAAATGTTGTAAATTATGTGGTATATTAGATGTGACAAGTATAAAATAAAAGTTAAACATGGGGTAGAATTAAAAAATTTGGAAGGGTGGTGGGTGTTGAAAAGCTATATGGCCTGGGAATTCATTACTGAGGATAAATTTCAATATAGACCTAAAAGAACTAATGGACTAAATTATAGTAATAATTGTATGGGATGAATGTTTGTTGAAGCCTAACCCTAATTGTGATGGGATTTGGAGATGAAACCTTGGGATTTAATTAGGGTTTGATGAGGTCATGGGAGTGAGGTATTAGTTCCATGGGATTAGTGAAATTATAAGTTAAGTTCAATGTAAATCTCTGTCAGAGGAAGTTACAGTAAGAAGGTGGCTTTCTGCAAGCCAGGAAGAGAGCCCTCACAAGGGACCAAATCTGCTGACTCCTTGATCTTGTACTTCTAGCCTCCAGATTATGAGAAACAAATGTCTTGTGTTTAAGCCACCAAGTCTTTGTTATAGCAGCCAAAGCTGACTATGACAAGTTAGAAAGGAATTTGCCAGTAAAATTTCTTACCTTAGCTGAATATTTGGAGAACTGTAGAAATTAAAGTACCCAAAGCTGCTGAGAGGCTGCAGCAGAAAGTGTCAAAGATTTACCCGCTTTTGTTTGTTTGTTTTTGAGCCTGGATACCTTTAACTAAAGCTCAAGCTTGTAAACATGACAGGGTTAGTAAGAAGAGAATAGGCTAAAATGCACAAAACTTCCTGTGGGCCAAATGGACACAAAAGATTATAACCTGGCTTAAACCATCTTAAAAAAAAACACAATCTGAAAAGTATGGCTTCCTCTTGGACTGTGTGGACCCCAACTAAATGTGCTGGGAGACCCCAGGACAGGAGACAGCAAACATGTAGTTCAACACTAGCACCAGGGAACAAAGAACCAACAGTCAGAATCCAAAAACACTAGAAGGTAGAACTGTCTCTTCTCATCCTTCTCTTCCTACCCATCTCACCATCCTTGGGAAATCAAAAGCAGCAGGATGAGTTGTAGAAAATAAAGGGAAGAAGAAAAAATAAGCAAAATAACATTCAAGGTGCACAGTCCCCAAAGTTGAAATGCAAACAAATCAACCTGAGCTGCTCTAAATCTGTTGTAAGATGGACTTTTACATAAATAAAAATTAGGTTGCTAATACCTGTAAGTATCTGAAAATCCACACAAACCACTGAATGAAAAGCCAAATTTTAGAGTGTTTTTTTTATGGGAAAATATTGAAAGGAAAATAATTTGAAAGTGGTTTCTATCTGTACTCGCTCAAGTTTAGACCTACTTATAGATAGTTGTATAGTAGTAACATATTGGTCTTTAAATATGTGAATAAATACACTCTATTTTGTCATTAAATCAATCAGTGCCTTGATGTAGAGCATCATGCCACGTGTAAACTACCTTAACAAATTTGGGTCACTTCCTATCATGACATCATGTTTTCTTTCCATCCCTTTCTGCCTCATGCTGACACTAAAGAATGGCACTATCTCATTTCACAAATGAAAGTTGATATAGAGGATCTTCCTCCATGGCAAAGGAAATATACAAGACATATTTCCTTATGCCCCAAACTCACTACATACTTTCAGTGTATGTTAAAATAAATTTGAAAATGCCAAAACTTCCCCCAAGAGAAACCATGTATATAACTAAAAAGGAACAAACAAGTAATATGTTTCCCATTAAAAGCTGTAGCAACAAATTTCTGAGTTATTTTTTCTCCCAATTTGGGGAAGGCCAGGATCCTTCTAGTAGAAATACAGGCTCTGCAGTCCAAATATGTTGCTGGATGAAGCAGTGCATGGAAGGAATCTATGGCAACATACAGAAAAAATAATAATAATAAATAAAAGCATTAAGAGTATCTTGATGTGGCAGAAGTTAGCAATCAAAATAAGCTTCCATGGTGATTTGTGTGGTTTGAGGAATGCAGCTGCCCATCCTGCCAGTGAACCCAGGAAAGGTAGCCCAGCTGTTTTTAGTGAAGAGCCACAACAATGGGAATTCTGTTCTCTGTAAGACATGAGGATTAGTTGGTGATGATCTGGGTTGTATGTAGGACCACACACAACCCAACTCAAATTCGGGTGCCATAATATTTTTAAAAATCTTTTCTAATCCTCCAATGTAATACTCCATTCATGAAATACTTATAAATAGACCAGTACCACTATGTATTATTTTTAGAAATATGACTTCAGAAATATTCACTGGTCTCTTAAGTGTTTAAATAGCTGCCCATTTTATTATCTCAACTGATGGTAAAAGAATTTGACTTTTTTTTTCCTGGAGATATATTTAGAAGTAAACATTTATGAGAACCATGACTGCCTCAATTGATGGCAGCCCCAATTCATTCATTATATGTTTGCCTTTCCTTTGATATTCACTTTTCCTCCCTTATTCCTTTTTAGGCAAATAAAGTTTGTTTCTATTTTAATTAATAATGTCTTTTTTTTTAAGAAAAGAAGACTTTGGAAAGAACCAAAGATCTCAATATAAAAATAGAAAATTAACAATGACAAAAAGGGAACAGGACTGATATTTGTCTTGTTATATACTTAAAGTATTTCCATGGTTCTTCATCATCCATAGGAGAAAGTGCAGACTTTTTCAAGACATAAAAGTCCTCATCCCCACATCACATTTTCTGCCACATCTGTAGCTGCTCCCTCCTTACTCCTGTAATAAGTAGTATTTCAGTTTTCCAAAACTGTCATTTTTTAAAATCTTCTGTGGCTTATCAAATGCAATGTCCCCGGTCAATATTAAGTGCCTCTCGGCAAACTCCAACCACCTAGAAATCTGCTAGGTTTTTTTGTTTTGCTTTTTTTTTTTTGAGTTGGAGTCTCACTCCATTGCCCAGACTGGAGTGCAGTGGCTGCTCCCGGCCACCACAGCCTCAACCTGCTGGGCTCCGGCAATCCTTCTGCCTCAGCCTTCCAAGTAGCTGGAACTACAGGCGCGTGCTAACACGCCCGGCTAATTTTTTGATTTATTGTAGACCTGCCAAGTTGCCCAGGCAGGTCTCGAACCCTCGGGCTCAGGCAATCCACTCACCTCAGCCTCCTAAGGAGCGGGATCACAGGCTGAGCCACCGAGCCCAGCTCACATATTCTTATAATAGTCCTATCACACCATGTTACAACAGTTTCATTATTGGTATATCTGTCTTTGTGGATTTCTCATTCTTCAAAGACAATGATTTATTATATTAATATCTACATTTTAAGTCCCCAATGTGTTGATTATTATTTAGTATATGGTAGATGTTAAGTAAATATTCCTTGCATTTATTAAAAAAAGTCAATTTTTCATTTTTTAGTTATAGCTGTAGGGTGGTGTCTCTCAGACTACACCCGCTCCAATCCTGCCCTTGTGATCAGGATTTGAAGTGAAGATGGTCATGCCTTTTGTTTTACTTAGCCCGTAATCAAGAGTAAAAAGCAAAGCTAAAGTGAATTGCTGCAAAATGTCTTCCCACGCCACTATCCACATCTTCCTGTAAAACTGTCCTATTTTTAAGAGAGAAAGAAAGAAATAGAAAAGGAAAGAAGGAAGGAAGGAAGAAGGAAGGAAGGAAGGAAGGAAGGAAGGAAGGAAGGAAGGAAGGAAGGTTAAGCCATAACCCAAAACTCATGTTGAGAGAGAGATTTATTTGATAGAGAGTATTGTAAACTTAGTATAAAAGTATGTTATTTCTGGACCATCTTGTTTCTAGGCCCTTATTCCTTTCATGCAAATGTTACATTTCCATTGTAACATTCAAAATGGTACAGAGGTATCTAGAGAAGCATGCCTACAATACATATCTAATTCCACCTTTTAACGTAGCCAGGATTACCCATTTAGTATCTGTCCTTCCACATATGTTTCTTTTGTTGTGTATGTGTGTCGTGGGTTGGGGGGCGAGGAGACGTGCTTTGTTTTATTATATGGAGATTCAGTATCATTATGCATTTTTGTTTTTCAGATTGCACTTTTATCTTCCTTTTGTAGTTTTTACCAATGTCTGAAACATGTCAGGACTAGAATTCCTAGAGGGTAATAAATGTTTGAGAACTTTCTTTCTCCTTCATTAAACACTGAATGTGACATATTTTGTTCCACCTTACAGCCCTTCAGTCAACTAGAAAATCAAATAGGATTATCATTTTTACACTTCAAAAGATGTATTTTACACAAAGCAACCTGCAACATCCAGACACGTTTGATTGGATGTTTTCTCTCTCTTCCTTTCTCTCTCTCTCTCTCTCTCTCTCTCTCTCTCTCTCTCTCTCTCTCTTCACCCCCCTTCCTTCCATCCAGGGACCATGTTTACCGTGTTATCCCCCAAATATGGTATTTTACACATGGTAGGTGTTAAACAAATGTTTATTGAAATGAATGAATGAATTTCTCACTATATCCATCCTGTTTCAGCTTTTTTTTCCAAGTTATGAAATCCATGCTGTTATTGTAAACCTGTATTTTGTTCCTTTGATGATGGGCAATGCTCAAAATATTTCTAAAGAACTCCATATTAATGCTATACATATATATTTTTTTACAATAGAAATTTAAATTTTACTGTGGAATTTTGTCAAGAAGAACTTTATGAATGCTTATATTTGACGCAAAGGTAAAAATAATAACTGGGACATAGAACAGCAAATGATACTTGCTGATTAATAATGATAGTGGTGTTACTAGGAAAGTAGAAATATTTCTTCATTTAATTAGAAATATAAGACTTGAAAGATGTTTATTTTCAGTTTTTATTCTGCCCTGTCTTTTTTGCTTATTATCACACATATGGTCTTCCTTTCTTTACATCTATTTTGTCTTTTATTACTATTCATACCTAAAAATGCTCTATTCAGCTTTTTCAATCACTCTGCTTTCTACTGCTTTTATTCTTTCTCAAATGTGTGCAGATTTGTAAAAATGATAACACTAACTTGTTAAAAACAGTCTCTAGTTTTTCTTTCAGTTTTTAAATATGCATCTATAGCTTTATAATCCAACTAAAGGGGGTGGTAGAGAATATAAAGCGTTTTACGCATTTTTTAAAAATTCATTTGATAGCTGAGGAAACTGAGACTCCAAAAGGCCAAATAGCTTATTGACAATAACATAGCTAGTTCAAGTAGATTCTGACCTAGAGATGTGTCTACTGATATTCAATCTGTGTTCCTTCTACCACAATTTATCATCTGTCAAAATACAGCCAGTATCTTTCTAAAGCCACTTAATTTGGTGCTATGGGTTGTCTATATTAAGTTAATGCTCAATATTTATTATTAAAAAATTAATATCATTTTATTAAAAGTAGACTCTAAGAGTAATAGTTCTGTTTATGTGTTTCTAATAAGAAAAATGTAATTCATACTATTGAAACTTTTATATTTTGAAAAATAACAACTATATATTTAAGAATGTCAGTTAATATTTTAAACTTCCAGACTAATACTAACATGTCTGTAATAGAGTTTCTAAATTTTGCCCACAAAATAATATTAGCTTTTATTAAACAAGAAGACAAGTAATGGGATACTTTAAATATGTTCTCATAACCTACAATGGAAAGAAACATACACATACATTACCAGTTTTAAATTAATTCTCAGAGGTACACTGAAAGTGTTTTTATTATATAAAGTTCCAAAAACGGGCACAGAAGAAGACAACTATAAAAATAGATAATATTTATTCTAATTACTATGTTTGGGCATTACATAAATATTCTAAATAATATCAAAGAAGTGATTTCATTTTATCATCTATTATACTGATTAGTATGCTGATGATCTTATTCTGATGATTTTATTCTAAATAATTTTTCCAGCAGTGTGACTTAATCACTCTTTTGTATAAAAATACTCATATATTTCCATGACCTCTACTCTAAAACTGCCTCATTTTACCAGAATGCTTACCAAGGCTGGTTGGTGGCTTCTTAGGAAAAAGGGAAAGTTGCCATAGGGAATTGTTTAGAACTATAAAAGTCAATCAAAAATTAGTTATAAAATTTTGATAGGATCTTGATTCCAAGTTTAAAATCTTAGAATAGATTGTTTCTCTTTATATACATATACACATATACATTGACATTAGTAGTAGTGTTCCCGGACAGTAGTCCTATGACTTTTCCAGTTATTTTCAGGTGACCTATGACCTTTTGCTTGCCCAATCAAAGCACCAGATATTTCAGCAGCATAAACTACAACATAATTTATGTTTAACTTCATAAGCAAATTTTACAAACTACCTTCTGATTTCCTGAGAAAGTAATAATGGCATTTCCAGGTATTCAAGTAACAGTGTAAGAAATTTAAAAGGTTGTCTACAGGGACTTAGGGAAAGCACTTTATAATAAGGAGATGAGTAAAGGTGAGAAAAGGAATAACATCTATAAAATATCATATTAAGAAAATATAGTAATATAAGTTAAATATTACTCTATATTTTATCTACGGAAACTATAACATTGAGCTTCTAAATACACTGTACCATAGTGTTCATGTGGTCATTGCAATTTGCTGGCAATTTAGTGTTTCCTAAGATCTTACTATGTGAAGGCTGCTGCTCATAGGTGCAAAATGCAACACCTATTAGATTTAGTGGCAGAGACTGATCGTTTGTAGATATTGCCCAGGTTTAACTAAATTCCTATGGTGTTTGTCTTGATGTTTTACAGCAGTCAAAATAACTAGAAGAAATCATGACTGCTAATTGTGAGAAGTATTAATAATATTTTTATAGAGAGAAATTCTTTTTTAATAGAGTTTTCTGCTAGTGACACTTTGAAAATGTCAAAGAGCACAATTATTTTGTGTTTATACACGTGCAATACATCGATCTATAGGTGCAAGCCCTTAAAAAGGGATCTTGGTCCACAATCACTCAATCATTCTTAAAGGCTAATCACAAATATTTTTCCTCCATTAAACTACTTTTAATGTTATAATAGAATTTTGACTCCTTGCCAGTCTTTGGCTGAATGAAACAGAAAATTTGGAAGCAGTTCATGGCTTTCTTTATAAAAGGTGTGAAGTCATACATTCATTATCTACTAGGGAATACTTCATAGATACCTACTTTAAATTCTTGAGTTTTCAAAAAAATATATTTCTTGAGTATATTTCTTTACCAAGCATTGATAAGTAATTTTTAAAATGCTTTATTAAAAGCAATTAAACATATCCTGTTTATAGATCTGTGAGATGATTGAACATAAAATCTTTAATTAGTATAACCAATAAGTCTTAATGGCAAGGCACCATTTCCTTCTGCTATACTGTGCTAGGTTCTTGTCATCCTCTCCTCAGTACTTTACATTTCCTCAACAACTGTTTTGGCCCTGGCCTTTCCCCTTTAAATCATAGCATGCACATGGGTATAGTAGTAAGAACCACTAAAATTCAGAATATTTTATGTTTAATAAAATTAAATCCTTTACATGGCACATAAGTAAAGTATACATTTAATGTATGGATATTTGATATTAATGAATGCCCAAAAATGTGTGCCAAGAAATGTTTACCAGAAAGAGGAAATATGCAAGGGATAATATAATGTATATGACAAAATAATATAATTTATATTACAATTATATTATTAACCCCATGCAGGCATTCAGGTGTCTTTTTCTGATTTGAAGGTAATAAAGTTTTGCCACTACTCTAAAAAATATTTTGATAAAGGTTTTTTGAAATTTATTAAGTGATGTGGTTTTATAATAGATTCAAGAAAGTTTCACTGTTCTGTATATTTATTTGAACATTTTACAACATGGAGTACAAAATATTTACCATAGATATTCCCAAACTCCTTTTAAATTAATAAAGGTAGCATAATCATTTTTTATACATTATAATAAAGAAATAATTCTACCTATCAAAAACAAGCATTTCTGAAACATATTTTTTAAAGAAGAGAGTAGGTTAGCTAGTAACCTATTAAGCAAATTAAATTTCTTCATTATGTTATTCAGCAAATGTCCCTAAACAGTTTTACAGACTTGAACAGTTACAGTTCAATACTCATCAAATTAGTATTTACATTCTCTCTCTTTTTTTTTTTGAATTGGAGTCTCACTGTCGCCCAGACTGGAGTGCAGTGGCCGCTCCCGGCCACCACAGCCTCAACCTGCTGGGCTCCCGCGATCCTTCCGCCTCAGCCTTCCGAGTAGCCGGAATTACAGGCATGCGCTACCACCCCCAGCTGATTTTTTGATTTATTGTAGAGATGAGGTCTCGCTGCCCAGACGGGTCTCGAACCCGCGGGCTCAGGCAATCCATTCACCTCAGCCTCCCAAAGGTGCGGGATTACAGGCTGAGCCACTGAGCCCGGCTAGTATTTACATTCTTTAAGAATGAATCTTGTTACTTGTTTGCTAGAAAGTTGCCAAGTTTGGATTTAGGGTGAGAGTAGGAGAGATAGTTATTTATTTGCATGTGTTCTGAAAACAAACTGCATATCACAACCCTCTTCAATTCATAATACTATTAGTAATAGCTACCACTCAGTTTTTTCTGCATGTTGATCACCATGTTAATTGTTTATCTGAGATTGTCTCATTTAATTTGCACAACTCCTAATAAGGAGATTTTATACAACAAAACTTCCTTTTACATATGAGCAAACTGAGACTGAGAGAGAATACATATGTGCAAGATCACATCTTAAGTAACAACAAAGGAAGGGGATGCAAGTCTCACAAAAAAACCAATAGTAGTGGTTATCAGGAGAAACACATGGGTGAAAGCATGAAGGCTGCTAAGACAGACTGAGCAGAATAATGAGGCTACAAAAGGTGATATTTTTAGAACATGAGAACAGAATTGATTCAATTCAGTATATTTGATTATTCATTCTCAATATTAATGACAGAAGAGTGCATCAGAAGAAAGATGTTGGAATTTTCACTGGTTCCATTCAGTTGTCTGTTCAGTGTAGCTCTAATTATTTTTGTTCCTTACAATGAAAAATCTTACCATATTGCAATTTCTGTTTACGTGAGTTGCAAATATTAGTTAAATAACTTAGAGGTTCAGGATAAATCTTTCCAATCTAAGGTTCTAAAATATGTAATCTATGCAAGCTTTTTTGAGCTTTAATAATAAAAGCTATTATTATCCTTTGCATAAAAATTTACAAAGATTTTTCTGGCTTATCGTATGCAGAATCAAGATTACTAAAATAATCACTCATGAAGTCCAAAGGTATGATAATTGTCCCTTTGTCAAAGGAGCTATGCTATTGTTAAGATGCAAACATGTCCTTTATATTTTACTGTGCAATATTTGGATGTCTACATTATACTTAGAGACATCAAATGTGTAGAAAATAGAAATAAGCTACTAAAAATACTATTCTTTCATTTCTTTATTACTACAGTATTTTCCAAATAAAAACTAGTATAAATTCTTAATATCTAGGGTCTAAGAGGAAGAGGAATTCAATCATACCTTTGAGAACGTAGTTTTATATGTAGAGAAGCTTCCTATTTTCTCATTAATTCTAGATGGCAACAGTCACTGAACCATTATGCTGAAGCTATAGAAAATGCTAAGCAATGGTAAATACATATATTCCTAAATATATTTGTCTATAACCAATTTACATGACTCTATTATCGATCACTTTCTTAGACCACCAAAATTATTTTGCATATATTTTACTCAACAATGGTTTTCAGCAATGATTGGCCAGTTTGTATGGTGCTCGGTAAAACATTCCTTTCTGTTTCTATTTTTCATAATTTGGCAATTAAACTTTACTACTTGACATATAGAATTTACAATCAGAAATACCTCAAGTGAGCTCCTTCATTGAACATTAATGAAGAACAATGAAATCCAAGAAGTACCAAAACATCTCAGATTAATTTTTCTTGTTTAGAAAACTTCCGAATTCCAGTATTTAATGTGATTATAACTTTTCTACAGCCATAATTAAAATTAATTCCCAGACAATGACGATTTTCAGACAAGAACATTAAAGCTGAAAGAAATCTGAACATTGATACACAGTGCTTTACATACTGAGTGGTAAGGCAGTTAAAATCATTGCTACTATGCTAGTGCTTATATTCCAGTTTTATGCAATGAAGAATTTGTTACTTGGTTAAAACTTTAATGGTGATATAATTTTTTTCTTGTTTCTCTTGAATATACGCAATAGAAATGCCAGTGAATTGGTTCATTTTTATCAGATAACTGAAACCATTCATAGTACAAGTAATTGATATGCATGCAAACATATCCTCACACAAGATGGAAAACTAGGAGAGAGAAAGAGAGAGAGAGAACACAAGCCATGTTTATAGCTACTTATCTTTTGGAATTATATGCATTAAAATAGAATATGGCCTCAGTCTCATGCATTTCAAACATTTATTTCATCCAGTTTGGAAAAATTTAAGCACTGATAGAAAAATCAGTTTTTTCGCATATGAGATTCACACATAGAGATAAGCACATATTCAGAAAAAAATATTTGGAAAACACATATCTGAAAAAACTTATATTTAAATATGCAAAGAATCTTTAAAACTGAACAATAAGAAAATGAACAGCCCAATTGAAATATGGATATAAGATCTGAGATTATACACAGATGACAAATAACAGTGAGATGTTCGACAATATGTTGTTAGAAAATACAAATTAAAATAAAGTATCACTACACTGCAACTAAAATGGCAAAAAAAAAAACCTTGATGATAACAAATGCTGACAAAAAAAATAGAGCAATGAGAATGCTCATTGAGTTCTGGGGATAATGAAAAATGGCACAGCCATTGTGGAAGATATTAATAGTTTGATAGCTCCTTACAAAGCTGAACATCGCCTTATTGCTATGATCTGAATATTTGTGTCCCCACAGGATTCATGTGTTGAAATCCAATTCCCAATGCAAACTAGTGCAACCTCTTTGGAAGACAGTGTGGCTATTTCTAAAAGAACTAGAAATTTACCTTCCATATGACCCAGCAATTCCCCTATTGGGAATATACCCAGAGGAACTCAAATCATTCTACAAAAAGGATACTGCACACGAATGTTTGTTGCTGTTCTATTCACAATAGCAAAAACGTGGAACCCACCATGTTGCCCATCGAAGCTGGACTGGATTAAAAAAATGTGGCACATATACACAATGGAATATTATGCAGCCATAAAGAAGGACAAATATATGGACTTCACAGCAACTTGGATGGATTTGGAGTTGGTCATACTCAGTGATCTATCACAGAAACAAAGAACAGAGTACCATATGTTCTCACTCATAAGCGGACCTTGTAATTATAATACTATCAGAAAGCGACTGGCAGTAACGGGAAACTGTTGGGGGTGGGGGTGGGGATTAGCAGGTGAGGGAAACTGCTAGGGGAGGGAGGGGCATACCTCATCAACAAGGGTACCTGCATAATCAATGTTTGTATACCTGAATTGTACCCATCTTTATAATAATAATCTAAAAAAAAAAAAAAAGAAATCCAAATCTCCACAGTGATGGTATTAGAAGATGGGACATTTGGGAGGTGATTAGGTCATGAAGACTGAGCCCTCTTGAGTGGGATTAGTACTCTTATAGAAGAGACCCAAGAGAAGTAGCTCCTCCCTTAAACCATGTGAAGACACAGACAGAAAGGACCATCTATGAAACAGCAGGCCCCCACCACCCAACATATCTGCTGACGCCTTGACTCTGAACTTCCAAGCCTCTAGGAAAATGAAAAATAAATTCCTATTGTTTACAATTTGTGATATTTTCTTATAAAGATCTGAATCAAAGAAGACACTTTAAGTATATTTCTTATAGAGATCGGAACCAAACAAGACACTTGAGGTATATTTTAATATCATGCTCCTAGGTATTTAACCAACTGATTTGAAAACATATTCACACAAAAACTTACACATGAATGTTTAGAACCGTTTTATCTGCAACTGCCGAAACCTGGAGTTGACCAAGATGTTCTTAGATTAGTGGTTAAGCAAACTGTTTTACATCCATATGGTGACATATCATTCCTCCAAAAAAGAAACAAATTATCAAGCAAGGAGGATACTTGCAAGTCAGACTGAAAAAAACTATGTACTCTATGATTCCAATTGTATAAATTTCTGAAAATGAAAATGGTAAACTATAGACAAAAAGATCGATAGGTTTTAGGACTTCAGGAGAAAAGGGAATGTTAAATAGATAAAACAAGAGTTTTTGAGGATGGTGAAACTATCTTTATGATTATGGTGAAATTGTCTTTATGATACTATAATTATGGATACATGGCACTGTGCATTTGTCAAAACCCATTGAATTCACAGCACCAGAGGTAAACCATGCACTCGTGCATGCCAATTGTAAAAACACAAGAGATTGTATCTATTCCCAGGAATATATGCAGAGTGTGACAAAACAGCTAAGTGTCTTATAAACAACCAGAGTTTGGGGGAAAGATACTGAATTAAGTAACTTTGGAAAATGAGTGGAATTTGTAAGACTAAAGGTGAAAAAAAAATTACTTAAGTACCACATTCTAATCATAAAATTGTTTCCTACAGGAATATGGGTTAGAAATTCTGAAACTGTTATATATGTATACTGGAATTGAAAAATCATGTAAATGGATGGTAGATAGTAAAAACCAAATCTTCACTTTTGAATTACGAGATTATAAGTAAACAGAGGCTAGAATGATACATGTAGTGATGGATTAAAGTTAGAAACAGTATAAATTCGTGTTTAGTTTAATATGGATAGAGAAGTTTACATATAAAAATGTGTATAAGTATTCATATACACATGGTTTAGTATGCATACATATATTTCCCTGCTCTGTCTGTGGGAAGGCCTGAAAGCAATGACACCAGTAGCAACAAGCATACCTAATGACCAGATCTTGGTTTCTAATATTTTTCTCCACTAAAAAGAACAAAGGCTCTTGGAGAAATGGTTAATCTTAAGACTAGGGCAGAAAATATATAAGATGAATCTGGTCAGGTGCTGTGGCTTACACTTTTGGAGGGCAAGGTGATAGGATTGCTTGAGTACAGAAGTTTGAGATCAGCCTGGGCAACATAGTGAGACCTCGTCTCTATAAGAAACCAAAGAATTAGTGGGGAATGGTGATGTGTGTTGTCGTCCCAGCTACTCAGGAGGCTGAAGCAGAAAGATGGCCTGAGCCTAGGAGGTCAAGGCTGTGATGAACTGTGATCATGCCATTGCACTCCAGCCTAGGTGATAGTATAAGGCTCCAACTTAAAAAAAAAAAAAAGATGTAGTACCAGAAGGCGCTAAATACACACACCCACACATGCACACACATACACATACACATACCCTACACACACACACACACACCTCGATGGGAGTATGTCAAAGGGGCACAGAAGTCATTTAAAAATCTCCAAATGGCCTAACTCCAAGCAATTTTATCAACAGAATAAGTAGTATTGGAATGCAACCTAGAGTATTAAATAAATATCCATGAATTTTTGTTTATTTATATAAATGATTGAATGAATAAATAAGAGGGGAGAAGAGACTAATCTTTCATACAGAAGCATCCCAAATAATTTATGAATATATTCTCCCCACCAAAGAGATAGAGCTTAATTGCCCACTTCTTAATTTGATCTGTGCATAGCAACAGCCTTCCCAAGAGTACATTGTAGAAAGCGGGAAAATAAGAATAACTTTATACTAGAGAAAACTGATAAACGCCTTAGTCAGGTGATCAAGGCAACATAAACAGTAGCAAGTCATTTTGATTATATGTACTCTTGAAATGACGTGACAAAAATGACATTTTACCTCTGTGGTCTTTATCATAAGAATCCAGTCTAATCATCAGAAAAACATCAGGCAATTCCTGATTGACCGACATTCTACAACATTATCTAAGAAATACTCAGAACTCTCAATGTCTTCAAAAACAAGGAAAGTCTGAGAAACTGCCACAGTCAGAAGGAATGTAAAGGAGAATGACAACTAACTGTCACGTGGTATCCTGGATAGGATTCTGGAACAGAAAAAGAACAGTAGATAAAAACTAAGAAAATATGAATAATTATTGGGCTTTATTTAATAAGAATATACCAGTAATGGTTCATTGACTGTAACAAATGTACCACACTAATGTAAGGCCTTAGTAATAGGAGGAAACTGAGTGTAGGGTATTTGAGGACTCTGTACTATCTTTTCAACTTTACAAGTCCAAAATTGTACTATAAAATAAAGTTTATTTTAAAAATAGTGATATTTGAGTACAGACTTGATGGTAGTCAAGGAGTCAGCCATTCCTACATTTAGTGGGAAGAATATTTTAAGAAGAGAAAGCAACTACAAAGTCTTGAGGGAGGAACAGGCCTGACGAATTTATATCCAGTAACATAAGATACTGTGTTGTGTGAGTGGTGCTCGCTTGGGAGAGAGTAATGAGAGATGCAATCAGGGAGGTAATTGGGGTGACTAGGTAATGAAGGGTTTTATAAGTCATAATGAGGAATTTAGATTTTATTCTAAAAGCGTTAGAAAGCAACTGGAAGATTCTGACAAAACAAGTTATGTGATTTGACTTAATTTTAACAGGACAAATTTGGATATGTATATAGACTTGTCTGGGGTAATTCCAATTCTGAGATGATTGCAGGGGCTTTTATCAGCCAGACTCTCACAAAATTAACAACCCCACATTTGAGAAAAAACAAAACAAACACAAAATTCTGAAGGATTTGAAGCATGAACAAAAGCAACCACATTCTGATGAAGTATAAATACTTGATGGATGGAACTGGAGGAGAGTGAGTTATCTCTTTGTGACTTTAAGATAAATACTACAAAAAAATGTATACATATTCTTGTTATACCCAAGAACTTGAGGATGGAGTTCAAGGCAAACACAGCCACTGAAAAAGCGTGAAGACTCTTTCTGAAAAGAAGAGATTCAACAGTAGGAAACCCAAAATTCTGTATATAAGCTGTGTCTGAATCTATGTTTGACTCCTGAACAATACAAGTATAGGGCAGACTTCAAAGTACCCACCCAAAGTGATAGTGTATGCAGTTTTAACCCATTTCAAGTTCACTTCTTGTGAAAGTTAAAATATCAACTTCATTTGACGGAAGGTAATAGAATTCAAATTCTTCATAATAAAACAATCACAATGTTGCAGATATAATCCAAAATTACTCAACAAGAGCCAAGAATACATGTCTCAGTACCAAGAAAAGAGACTCAAAGGTTGGAATTAGGAAAGAAGTCTTTCAATAAGGTATTTTAATTATGCATAATGAAGTAACAAAAATTATGTTTCTATGATTTAAAAATATAAAATATCAGCAGATAAATGAAAATTATAAAAATTACCAAATAAAAATGCTAGAATTAAAAAACTAAATATATAAAGTAAGTGAAGATATAGATTATCTGAATGACTATGTCAAACACCCTAATTAATTGTTATTTGTAGACAAATACATCCATCAACTGCAGAATATACATTCTTTTCAAGTGAATGTAATTTATTCACCAAAATAGACCATATCCTGAGTCATAAAACAAGCCTGAATAAATTTAAGAATAATAAATAAACAATTAAAAAGAGTATATTATTTGGCCATAAATTAAGTTAGATATCAGTCACAGTAAGATATTTAGAAAATATCAAATATGTAAAATTAAACAATACACTTCTAATTAGTTCATGTGTCAAAATCATCACAATGGCTATTAGAAAATACTTTGAGCTGAATGGTAACAAAAATTCAACTTATTAAAATATGTGGGAAAACACATGAATAGTGTTTAGAGGGAAGTGTATATAGCTTTAAAGGTTTATATTAAAAAAGAAAATTAGTCTGAAAGGTTGCAGAATGGGAGGTCAAAAATAAGAAGAACTAGTAAAACCCTTTGCAATAATCTAGAGTAGATGTTGGTGGTTTGGGAAAGGAATGTAAAAATGGAGGTAATAAGTAATGATTGAATGAGAATCTGGAGGTAGAGACAACTTTTGAAGATGGACCTAACAAGGCTGGTTGATTTGATATGGAGTATGAGAGGATGTGAGGCATTAAGTTGATTCTAAGTATTTTACTCTCACATGTAAGTGTCATATATTAAAGCAACCCTCCATTAAGTGTAAATCCATTAAGTGTAAATGGACATGTCTCGAAAATAATTGTGCATGTGGTGAATGACACATTTCATTAACAATCAAATTAATCAGGCACAGTGGCTCACACCTGTAATCCCAGCATTTTTGGGCGATTGAAGTGGGAGGATTGCTTGAGTCTAGGAATTCAAGACTACCTGGGCAACAAAGTGAGACTTCAACTCTACAAAAAATTTTAAAATTTGCCTGATGTGGTGGCACATGCCTATAATCCCGGCTATTAATACTCGGAAGGCTGAGGAGGGAGGATCACCTGAGCCCAGGAGATCGAGGTTGTGATCAGCATGATCATACTACTGCAATCCAGCCTAGGTGACCCAGTGAGACCCCAACTCAAAAAAAAAAAAAAAAATTAAATCAATTAAAAGGGTAGCCAATGTAGAGAGAACTGTGGCTAAAGCATGCTTGAGGGAAAGCAGCAGTTTACTCTTGAATGGGTCCAGCTGGCAATGCCTGTTTGAGCTATCTGGAGATGTCAAGTGAGCCCCTGGACATCTGAGTCTAGAATAGAAATATTAGCAAAGGTTGTCTATTTTGGAATTATCAGTGCACATATTGTAGTTTAAGTAAAGAGATTAAACAAATATTAAGAAAATAAAGAACCAGACTGGCCTACCCAATGTTCAGAGTTAAGGAAAGAAGAACCAAGAGAGGAAGCCAAGAAGGAGCAACCAGAGATTGGGAAGAAAAGCAAGAGAATATGGTATCTTGAACAGTGTTTCAAGGAGGAGGGTGTGATCAATACTCTCAACTTTATTTATCTGAAGTTGGGGTTTTTAGGTATAAAAAAATATGTAGTTAAAAGGAGAGTAAATGAAATTAAAGGTGCACAGTATAATTATATGCAAGTTAAACCCATACAACTACAGCGATCCAAGCTAAACAATTTGGTTGAATTTGGTCATTTAGGAAAGGAATGTAACAACAGAGGTAGTCAGGAAGGGTTAGATGAGAATCTGTAGATAGATGTTGAAGGTAGACCAAACAGGATTGGTTGATTTGTTATGGAATATGAAGGGCTGTGACGTTTTAGGATAATTCCAAGTGTTTTCCCCTCACATGTAACACCAAAATTCAATTAAGTTAGAAACTTAATAGACAATAAAAGGATTAAATAATATTTTAATTTTTTAAATGTTTATTTAGAAATAATTTTGCACTTACAAGAAGTTGCAAGAAAAACCAACATTATAAGAAACAATTGAATAACCTTTACTCAGATTTGTCTGTTGTTAACATTTTATACCATTTTCTTTATAATTTGCTGTGTGTATATGTGTACACAACTTTGAAGGGTGTAAATAAAATTGTATTTATTTTATCTGATATAATTATCTTTTAATAAATGTGTAAGTAATCACTATAAATCATAAGGATTATAAATTCCGCTTATATATTTGCATACTATTTAGTTGACATATTCTCAGAATTTATAAACACTAGCATTGAAAAGAAAATGTTTCATAGAATTTTTTAAAACATCTTTTTTTTAAAAAAAAAAAAAACCTCAGCATCTTTTTGCACCATGACCAGAAATATAAAAATATAGGTGACCTGATTTTGCTGGGATAATAAAAACAGAACTTTCTCTTTCATGGCACTTCTTTCCATAAATCTCTTTTCTTAACAATGTGTGGAGGAAAAAAGAACAGTTAGATGTAACATGGCTTTAAAATTGTGATTTTTCTAGGGATTCATAAGTCAACTACATGATTAGGCATACAGAATTCTATAAACTAAAATATAGTAGATTTTAATAAATTAGTGAAAAATTATATTATGCTTTTGCATTCTCTTTTGGTACACAACCATCTAAAATTAATTTTGAAAAAAAATGCTAACTCAAATGTTTTTAGATTTATATTTTTATAACAATTTTTGTGACATAATCTTGTTCTCCAATTCAATGCAAGGCTACATAAATCTTTTCTTAAAATAATTAATTACTAAACCTTTTTAGCATGTATATGCACATGTAAACACATATGTATGCATGATACATACAACATAAACTGTAAAATTAGAAATTATCAAATGCGAATCTCTTTCTAAAAATTAATTTCTTAGAAACTGTTAGAAAACTGTTTCAAATCTGTATTTCTCTTTGAATATAGCCTGAATCTTAATATTTATACCTAAGAATAAAGTCTCATGTTCAATTGTCTTCCCCAACTTTCATTTTCCACAGCCCCCAATTCCACCTAGATAGTAAATTACTCAATTATTTAAAACAAGCTACAATTCTAAAGGAATGCATCATTCAAAAGGATACATTTAAAGTAATTTTCTAAAATCTTGTACAATAAGGTAAGCTGGATAATTCATATGTCTATATTTAGCTTAAATTTTAAGCAATGTTTTTTCTAACAATAGTTGCCACAGAATTTAGAGTAAAAGAGGCATCTCAGTATTGTATGCACAGATATTTTCATTGCTCTGTCAGAACTGTGATTACAGGTTATTAAATATTTAAAAATAAGTGAGATTTATCACTCATGGTCTAACTCTTCTTCTCAGGGTGAATCCCCTCCAGCTATCTGGGCATCTCTAAGTGGCTTCAATTTAGATTTAACAGATTTCCCTTTTAGAAACAGAAGTATGAAAGCTATTATTGTTTTCACAATATAAAGTCTAATTATATGATTAAATTGATTTTACCCTACAACAGCTGTAAAGTCCCAAATATGCAAAACCTGTACTTTTAGAGATTTAACTTAATTAAGCATATATCCAGTGCATTTATAAAATGTTTTCTAAAGAAACACAATAGCATAACTCTGCATGTACTAGAATTATATTCCCATCTGCAAAGTAAAATAGTGACTTGAAAGCCAGATCAGATTTTATTATAATATATAATTCCATAAAAATATCAGTCTGGAAGTATAGGCTTATTCTTCAATTCATAAATTAGATCATGTTTCTTCAAGGGCAAAAAGTTATATTGCTTTACATTTACAAACTTTTGAATTATTAAAGTATGGTTTAAAGATAGTTGAAGGGCAAAAAGAAAGTTATCTGGTTTCAACTACAAAAATAGAGCAGCCACTGCTTTTCCAATCAAACTAAAAGGCACAGCAGGGACAATAACTCAGGCAAGAGAGTTTATCTGAAGAAAGAGCTCCCTGATTGGGGCAGTAGTGATAAATCAGCCACACCGTGTTCTCTAGTGCAGCACCCTGGTTGAGCAACTCAAACAAATGGAAACTCCATTAGAGTTGAAGCCCTAGTGAATGCTGCAGTGAAAGGGAATTTAGTAATTCACAGAGGTTAAGGCATGGAAAATATTTTATTTTTTGTCCTTAAGCTTGATAAAACAGTTTCTTCCTAGAAGTTTTCAACAAAGAACTTAAAGTTTATTCAAACACACCACTGTATTTAATTTTAAGTATTTACAAATTGTTTTAATATAAATGATTGGCAGTACAAATCCTCGTCCTTTGAACGGTTTTTCCAACAGAATACAAATGATCTTCCAATAAGAAATGTAAAGTTTATCAAAGAAAAAATTTTGGTTGGGCTAAAAAACCCAGGCCATTGTTTACACATATAAATGGAAGTTAAAACTCAGGAGATTAACTAGTTAATTCATGCATCATTCATTCTCCAGGGGAGTCTTTTTTTTTTTTTTTTTTTACTTTTGTGACAAATAGTTTTATTTTATGTACACATGGTCAGTGGGTGGAGGGGGATGAGAAAAAAAGAATTTTTGTTTTATCAATTTGAGATAAATTTTTGCAAGAAACAATGGGATATAGCAAATTTTATAGCTGTTTTCATTACAAAATGAAAGTGAAAATGACTCATTTAGTTGATTTTGATATTATAATAAAGTTCTTGATATTGGCAATCAAAAGTTGTTTTTTCCTCCCCCAATTTTATTTTAATTTTTACTCATTGTAGCTACCCATAAAGAAGTCTTTGGTGCCTCTGCAGAAAAGTCAAACTGTGAAATGTGTTGTTGTGGAAGAGATATCTCTACACCAGGGTATGATATAAACCCTCCCCCCTCAACCATCTCTTCTGCAAAATGCAGAACCCACAACTTCCATTATCAACCAATCTCACTTCTGACCCATATTCTTAATGAGACATATACAATCTAATTGATAAAGAGATACTTTTTCAGGGTAAAATTAAACCTTGAAAGAAATGTTGCTACTGTATATATATACTAGAAAGTAATGCTTTAAAAACTGTAGAAGTAATGGAGAAAGAAAAAAATATCGGGAAAGATGCGCGCACAGAAAACTTCTGGTTCATGAAAGATAGAATAAGAAAGTTGGGCACTGAGGGTGAAAGTGACAGAGATATTAAAGGAGAAAATTTACATGGGAGATAAACTTTTCCTTTCTCACAATGGCTGCTGTTTGCTTATTACGGTATTAAGTAACAGTGAACTCATGACCAAATGGGAAAGAGGTAAATGAGAGTCTCTTAGAGAGAACTAATAGTTATTTAGCACAATGTTAGTTATTTAGTGCAATGTTCCCCCATGCTAGGAGTCCTGCATAGAACTTTTTTTCCCTAATCTCTCACTATATCCTTATAATTTAGATATTAATTTTGTTACTGTATAAGTTAGAAGTTGAGATCTAAAATATTATTGTTTTAAATTTCATTTAAAGAAATTAAATTTCTTTAAATGTTGTGATCACTAAATTTCATTAAAAAGTTAATAGGCTTTGGAGTCAGAAATTTCATTTAGTAGTAGTAAATGCAGATCCTTCAGACTCCAAAGCCCATGAAATTTTTAATATAATATCAAGACAGGTCTGGCTGACATGGCTATTTCTGTTTCTTCCTGCCCTGCATTAATTTTGTCATCTGACAACTGAAACTTGATTTTCCTTTGTTGAATCCTCCTCATATGTGAGTTTTTATGGCACTTTTAGAATTCCTTGGCAGTGGCATGAGGAGAAACAACACAATGAGGGAGTAGTAACACAAGGCAAAAAAAAGCCGGGCTCAGTGGCTCAGCCTGTAATCCCGCGCCTTTGGGAGGCTGAGGTGAGTGGATTGCCTGAGCCCCTGGGTTGGAGACCCGCCTGGGCAATTAGACCTCATCTCTACAATAAATCAAAAAATCAGCCGGGCATTGTAACGCATGCCTGTAATTCTGGCTACTTGGAAGGCTGAGGCGGAAGGATGGCCGGAGCCCAGCAGGTGGAGGCTGCGGTGGCCGGAGCCCAGCAGGTGGAGGCTGCGGTGGCCGGGAGCGATCACTGCACTCCAGTCTGGGCGACAGAGTGAGACTCCCAACTCAAAAAAAAAAAAAAAAAAAGGCAAAAAAGTATAAGTGATATATTGGATGTCTTCATCCTGAAGAGACTGTCCCTTAGACTCTGCTCTTCAGCTCTCCAGAACTGCTTTTGTTCTTGTCCTTTCCAAAGTTTGGTTCTGCAGCCTTTTCTTTTGTTCTGTGAAACACTTCTGTTTTCTTACACTAAATGTAAATTTCTCTATTAACATAGTCAGTGCTGGTTTATATGCCTGTAATGGAACAACCATATGTGGTATATGTGGTTAAAAAGGCAATCACAGCTTGCCTTCGCCAGGTGCAGTCCCAGTCTACACCTGAGATCTTGGTTTAATTATTAGCATCACCTCTTTAAATTTCAAAAGTGTCCAGTTTGGATGGTAAATTGGATAATAAACTCTAGTTAGAGAACAAACGCAAGACAATTGTCAATTACAGCAGGACTTAGAAGTTAAGATAGTCTCAACAAGTGCGGAGAGAACATACAATATTTCTCTTCTAGAAATTGTTTCTCTTTCTAGTGGCCTTTCTAGGTTGTTTAGTTTCCAGGTCTATTGGGGAAGCTCATGAAATGAACGTTTATTTGATGAACATGGTCACAGTCTCTAGATGGATTTGGGGCTCAGTTTGTAGTATAAATCTTCACAGTGTGAAGGGGAACAACACGATGAGGTACATAACAGAGTCAGCTTTGAAATCAGTCGTTGAACTGGTTCCATAACTGGTTAGGACTTTTGGGATAGTTTGTTTTCAGGAAGTGATGAGTATATGTTGCATACGTACAGAGGAGTAGGAGTGAATTTTGGTGACCAAGTGTAAGAAGCATAGGATATTATCTTATCATTCCTAATTATTTGCTTTCACCATCCCCAGATAAGTTTCATCCATCTCCATCACGTGCTTGCAATGCCTTTTCCACAGAAAATAATATTTTATCTAGCACCATTAAAAACCTCTGCATGAGACTTACTCTTGTCTATAAAATGTAAATATAACTGATATATGCCTTGTTTGAGCAGAAGGTTGTAAGACTGGTCGATGTTCCTGCTTGATCCCTTGTTTTGTTTTTGTTTTTTCTCTTTGTTACTAGAACAATATGTTCCAAATAGAAGCTCCTCTCTCAGCTTGGATTCTGAAAGGAAAGCACATAAAATAGAGTCTCACACAAACACCCCGAACTTGCAGTCAAATATGACTTGAATGTTGCTGTAGGTTTCTAAAATTATAGGATTATTTATGGCTTCTGCGCAACCTAGAAAAAGCATCCAATATAAAGGATATTCATCTGTTGGCTAAGAGGTTAAATTAATTGACCATAATTTCACCTCTATAAATCTATGGTTCTGATATATTTACATGGGAATAACCAATTTGAAGGAATTGTACAAAGAATAGGTTGTGATTTTTAGCAAAATGTTGCTGGTCATTTACATATAAAATTTTTTTTAAATGCTTACAATAAAATGAAGAATGATCCTCAGTTCATTTTTGGAAGTAGTTTGTGTATAAATCATAAAATAATAAACCAATGAAATATAGGAATGAAATTGCTTAGATTTCAAATAATTATTTTTTATGGTCTGTCAGAATCTTATGAAAGTCTCAAAAGAATTATTATAAATTGTGTTCTATTTTTTATATAAATAGACTTTCTTATCCCTTGTTTTTCATGGATGCATTTTCTGGGAATTAGGAGGTCTTAGAATGCATGGGAATAACATTTTTTGGCTTCCAGTTTTATTACTGTAGGTAATGTGTCACCATAGTGATGTCACCAATAAAGAACAAATAAAGACATTCATTAATGGGATTTGTACATATAAAATATTGATGTATTTTTGATAAAGATTTTTAAAGTGTTTCTATATACTTCCTGAAAAATCTTTTTTTCTGGGTCTTTCTGGCCATTTTTTCCTCAAAATTTAATAAAGTCCACAGGCCACATTTTGAATAGCAAGTTTACAAACAGCATGTTAAAAAAATTTTTATTTCAGTTAAGGTTTTGCTTCAGCCAGAGAAATGATTCATTCAATTTCACCTTGTAGTGAGAAACAAGGAAACAGACAAAGTAAGGTAGAAAATTGAAAACAATGAAAAAAAAGTATAAATTTCTCCTTCTGTTATTAAAATATATATATCTACATTATTTAGCATGTAAATTCAAAGACAAATCCCAGAGCCATATTTAAATATTTTATATTTTTAAATAAAACATGGAACTATTTTTCATAAAAACATGGAACTGACAATTACTTGATAAAATCCAATGAATAAATGGCTACATTTCATCCTCATAATTACACTAGGGCAAAGTAAGATGAGGAATAAAATAGTGTTTTATAAAATTATTTTAGAGATAGGGTTTCACTCTGTTACCCAGGCTGAAAAGCAATGGTGTGATCATGGCTCACTACAGCCTCAATCTTTCTCCTAAGCTCAAGTGATCCTCCCACCTAAGCCTCATGAGTAGCTAGGACTACAGGCATGTGCTATCATGCCCAGCTAATTTTGTTTTATTTTGTTTGGTTTTGTAAAGACAGGGTGTCACTATATTGCCCAGACTGGTGTTGAACTCTCCAAGTGGGATCCGCCTGTCTTGGCCTCCCAAACTGCTGGGATTACTGGTGTAAGCTAACACACCTGGCTAGAAAGAACTTTTATGTACAACTCCTGACAAAATAAAAATTCAACAAATTCCTTTCTCCCCTTCAATGATCTAAAAGTTCTACATTAAATCGGTTCATGGCCCAAACCATTCAGGAAATTCTTTACACTTTTCATTATATTCAGTAGTTCCTTTTTGGCAACTAGAAGCCATAGTGTGGTGCCATACTTTCAACTCTTTTGTAATCTGCCATCTGACATCTCCACCAAAAGTGTTTTGGCCATGAAGTGAAAAAAGGTTGGGTGCTGGCACCTTCCCAGCATGGGTCCTTTTGCTGGCTCTAGGGAAGAGTTTTGTGTTCATATGGTGGCCCTATGTTATTTGTAAAATTTGCAAAATTAAGATATTTTAATGGCAATTGATTCAGGCACTATCTCCTTCCACTCTGACTCCCTATTCACCTCACTTCCACTTAAGTTGGGTGGCAGTTGAGTGGCCAGACATTTTCTTTTTGTATTATTGCATTCTTGTTCTAAAGAGTTCCCAAAATTATTTAAGGTCATGAGTCCACAAAATCTGAATTTTACTTCTGATTTTCAGCAATAGCTACAATTATTTCTGTATTTCAGAAATCATTGAGTTAATACTCTTTAAATAAAACCTACTTGCTTGTACACAGATAGTTAAATCCCAATATTGTCTAAGATCCAAATCAAAAATTACATTCTGCTTGAAATGTAATCTTTATATCCTAAGTTAATGTGACCATGTCTTCTTAGAAGAACCTCCACAGTAGTTCATCTATAGATTTTGTCTAACCTACAATGTTATGTATTATCTGAAGAAAATACTCTCATGTAATTAATCATTTCATTCTCAGCATCCATAGAATATCTGACATGTTAGGTATTCAATAAGTATTAGCTTAAAAGTTGAAATAACGCATGTATTTGCATTGGTTTGATTTTTGCCAACAACCTGGAAAATCTTTCTTAGCTGAACCTCCAGATGAAAGTGCAACCAGCTGACACCTTAATTTGAGACTCGCAAGACACTGAGAGATAACCCTGTTAAAGTATACTGAATTCCTGGCCAAAGGAAACTCTGAGATAATAAATTATCTCATGACTAAGTTTATAGTAAGTTTTTATGTAGCAATAGAAGAGTAGTGCATCTTATTTCACAAAGCAGCCCAGTTTGGCACAGTTGATTATTCCCTCATCCATAATATACTTGTTTTTCATTTGACTTCTGCAACACTGAATTCTCTTGGTTTTCCTCTTTCTTCTTTAGTTATTTCTCCTCAGCACACTTGGCTGAATCTTTTTTTCTTTCATGACTTTTAGATATTAAAGAGTCTTAGGCTCAGTAGGTTAGTCTGTATGAACTCATTTCCTTAATAATCACGTGCAGTCTTATATTTTTTATACTGTTCTATGTACAGCAAGGACTCTCCAAATTTTATTTCTAGCTTAGACTTTTTTTTAAACTCTAGTCTTAAATCCAAGACCTCCTCAACACTCCTAATAGATATCTCAAACTCACTAAAAACTACATTTGGAATAGCTTGCCATAACCTGTTCGATTCACAGTTTTGTTTTTGTTTGGGATTTTTTGTTGTTGTTGTTTTTGAGTAGGAGTCTCATTCTGTAGCCCAGGCTGGAGTGCAGTGGCATGCTGATTGCCAACACAGCCTCGACCTGCTTGGCTCAGGCAATCCTTCTGCCTCAGTCTTCCAAGTAGTTGGAACCACAGGCATGGGACATCATGCCCAACTGATGTTTTGATTTGTTGTAGAGCCATGTTTCTCAGGCTGATCTCAAACCCCTGAGTTCAGGCAATCCTCTTGCCTCTGCCTCCCAGAGTGCTGGGATTACAGGCTTGAGCCACCACACCAGGCCGATCCACAGTTTTTCCTACCTCAGGGTCACTCCATTTTCCGAGTGCTTGGGTAGAAAACTTTGAAGCCATCATTGACCCTTTCTGATACATCAGAATGTGTTACTAGCACTACATTCAATATATATCTAGACCTTGCATTCATCATTACTTCCCTATGACCACCCCTCCATGGATGACTGTATCAGTCTCTGCTTCTGCCCCTGTTCTCTTTATGGTCTATTTCTAAAACATCTGCAGTAATCCTTGCAGATAGGAAGTTGGATTATGCTACTCATGCTCAAAACCTTTCAGTAGTTCCTAATATTACCCAAAAGTCAATATCTGACAATGGCACAACAGAGGGAAAACTGGGCAGTGCCAGAGGATGCAAGAAGTATTATGTCTATAACATGTTCCCATGATAAATCTGTAGTCCCATCATCTCCTGTTCATCTACTTGCTCACTTTGCCTGATTATAAGTTCTTCATACATGTCAGGTACACTCTCTCTTAGCATCCTTGTATATCAGTACAATAAATTTTGCTTCCTCAGATTTTATTATATTTAGAAGCAAGGGTGCTATTGGCAATTATTACAGTGCAAGTTCCCCTGGAATTAGAAATCAAAATTGTGAAATTTGCATGCAGAAGCATTATTGGAGTGTACTATAGGGAAAAATGCCTGTGAGGGGGGAGGAATTCCAAACCAAACAAAGGAAGAAGTTGAACCACTATGTGAGTGAATACTGAAAACTAGATAGTGCATCATAGTTGCTCACCTTAAAGGAAGAAATTCTGGTCCTTATATCAGCCTTTCCATCTAGAAGTATAGGAGATAGGATTCTCTGGGGAGAAGTCATGACCTTGGGTCCAGATGACTCATGGTTTTACCTGACTGAGGGCAATCCATGTTGGCTGAGAGGAACTTACCTGATATGTATCTGCTGATAACACCCCCAGAATAAGGGGGGAATGAGTGCCTCAGATCTGAAGGGGAGATCTGGGTGGTGCACTGGAACATTTTATCACAGCAGTGATTTTGCAAATTTTGCTGCAAATCAGAATCACTTGGAAGATTTGTTAAAGCAAAGATTCCTGGCTTTATTCTGATTTAGAATACACCTGAAGTGAAGCCTGAAAATTTTTATTTTTAACAAGTTTTCAAGAAATGAAGATGCTACTATTTCAGGAATCACACGTTGAGAATCAATGTGTACTACAGTAATAATTGCAAGAGTATTAGTAGAATAGTAGAATCAGAGGCCAAACTATGAGAGGTTTAGGAGTGAATGAGAAGTGAATGAGACATCAAGTCGTGTGTGTGTGTGTGTGTGTGTGTGTGTGTGTTTCTGTATACCAAACAGATAGATACAGAGATAGATACACACATACATATGTATATCTATCTCTCTCTCTATCAGTATCTTATGTGGAACTGTTGAAACTTATGTGGAACTGTCAAAAGCTGAGAGGAGGCATGATAAGATGGTAAGTTTTTTATTAATGTTATTTTTCATTGAAAAGTCATAATTATATATATAGGTATCTATGCATAGACAGATAGATATGTATAATTACTTGTATCTTTCTATTTATCTATCTGTAGATAGGAAGATAGATAGATGATATATAGACAGATACAGAGAGAGAGAAAGAGAGATTTTTGAGATGCTTGATATTGACATTGAAAGAAAAGGAAAAAAAATAAGACTGAGGCAGATTTGTATGTTGCTAAGTGTCACAATTGATAAAGACTAAATATTTAATATAATGAAACCATCTCACAATTGACATTTCACAAAAGGAAATCTTTAGTCCTCACTCTAATCTCAAACCTGTCATAACCTCAATGCCACTCAGTAAATGGTACCACTCAGTTTATCAAGTGAAAAGTAGTGGCTGTCTTTGAGTAGCTTCTTTCCACCTCCCTCCATAGTTATTCCAGCAATAAATTTCACAGGATATATCCCAAACCAATTTACTTCTCTCCATCTCTCCTACTATCACCATCATGGTACAGTCTCCACCATTTCTTGCCCAGGTTACTGACGTTGCTTCCTAACAATTCCTCAGTTTTTACTTTTGTACTTACTACTTATTCTCCCGCCACAATCAGAAAGATTGTGTAAAAATATAAATATAAATCAAATATAAATCATATAATCCCCCTGTTTGAAGTGATTCAGTTTTTTCCCTTAGCAATTAGAATAACATCTTAACTCCTTATCATGATTTGCATGGCTATATTGCCTTCTGATCTTTTCCTCAGCTATGAGTATTTCCCTCCTGCCTCGCAACATTGGTTCTTGCTTTTCTTTATGCCCAGAATGCTCTGTCTCTCGGGCTTCAAATATCTGACACCACTCTTCCTTCAAGTCTCAGGTTAAATGTTCCCACTCCAGAATATTTTCCCTCATCCCTAAAGAAAATTCTTTCCCCAGCTACTCTCCAACATATGACCCTGCTCATTTACTCTACTTGAATGCAAATTCAACAAGTACAAGCACTGCATTTGTCACTTATACAACTGGACTCCCATAATCCAACATATTAAATGTGCTTAAGTGTTTTTAATCAATAAATAAATTGATAACTTAAGAGAGATCATTTATAACATAAGACCCACAAGAAAGCACAGTGTAACAGGTTCTCTAATGCACGTGGATGCAATAGTATTAGAAAGCAGAAGGAATATTTTCTTCCACAGGAACAATGAAGAGGAGATGAGAATGTTGGGAGAGGAGGAGAATTTTGTTGAAGATGATAAAGGTGTAAGAAAAGAAGACAGCCTCTCCATTATCTTTTGTCTACAAAACAAGAATGATGCTAGTTTAAATAAGTATCAGTGGAGTGGGTGATGAGCTAGAGACTGTAAATTACTAAATTAGGACACAGTTGCTATATATAATAGGGCAGGAAGTCACTAAAATAAATAGAATGCCTGCTAAAGTGGCACTGATGGTCTGAGCAAGGTTACAAACAATAAATCTTTGGGGGCACCATCTTAACAGTTGTATAATTTTCTCTATAAATCAACAGCAAATGAGTAGATTAGACTATTGATTTTAATGATACATGAATGAAATTCTGCAGTGAAGTTGAAGAAAAAAAAAGTAGCAGAGAAATTGAGATCAGTGAGCCAATCGGATTAGTGAGCCAGGAAGAATTAAATTGTGAAAGACTAAAGCAATCAGGGGTACCTGCAGGGACAAAGAGAAGTAGATAAGGAGTAACAAAGTAGTACATGACGGAAAGAGAGATGGGACAAAGAAACGAGATGTTAAACTATAAAATTTTAAAGAGTGGATAATGGAAAGGATATTCTCAGTAGGATATTGAAGCAGTTCTAGTTGGACCATTCTGAGAACCGAATATGTTGAAGCTGTGCTACAGGAAATTTTCTGGTGGTAGCCTAGGATTTGGCTATATTTCTCTGACTGCTAACTTTACACAAAAAGAAAATGTTACATTATTGAAACCTGATAAGAAGTAACAATTGGTGGGCTCCCAAGATGAACTACATGCTAAGTAGGATACCAGTTTTTACTTGTTTTGTTTTTTCTATGTTTAGGCCTAAGTATTTTTCTTGGCCCATGAGATGGCTCAAGCAACTAGATGTAAGTGGATGGAAAAAGAGGAATATAGGAGAAAAAAAAAGAGAGTGACAGGAGAGGCAACCAGGGTTTGTACCTCATTGACAGACTAGATCAACATCCAGTGGCCAGCACAATGTCTGCTCCTGGGGAAACTTATGTGGAACTGTTGAAAGCTGAGAGGAGACATGTAAGACGGTAAGTTTTTTATTAATGTTATTTTTCATTGACAAGTCATAATTATATATATTTATGGAGTACAATATGATATCTTGATATATGTATACAATGTGGAATGTTTAAATCAAGCTAATTAACATAGTCATCCTCTCACTTATCCATCATTTTTTTAGTAAGACACTTAAAAATGACTCCCAGCAATTTTGAAATATATAATATATTATTATTAACTGTGGTCACCCTGCTGTGCAATAGATCTCAAAAACCTATTTCTCCTGTCTGAGACTGGGTACCCTTTGACCAACATTCCCCCATTTTATATATGCAAATCAAGTCCAGGATAATTTGATTTTATTAAAAAATATGTCTTTTCAGGGCTATACTTGTGTTCTGAAAAAAAAGGAAAATTTGTTCTGCCCTACTTCATGATCATGTGGAATATTTCTAAAAGGCCCGACCACCAGCACATCTGCCTTTTGCTGACTTTTAGATCAGTAGACCAGAAGGTAATAAATCCTTCAAGACTAAAGTATGCTGGGTTAATCTATAGCAATGCAGTGTGTCACCATAGAATATAAGTTTACTAACATATTATAGGTCACTTCTGAGGTTAAGAAATACTGGATTCCTTCAAGTCATCATCCAGAGGAAGATTTATTCTTGGTGCCGTGGAACTTATGTGACTGTACTTTTCTTAGTCATAATCATGAACATTCAAGTGTAGTTTTTCCATGCTTTCATGTTTCCCAATTTTGAAAGGCTCATATGATGATGGATCCATTAATTTAACTTTTTAATCTTTTATTACATACTTGAATAAAAATAGTTTCCAGAATAACTTCTTCAAAAGGAGAGCATTTTATTTCAAAGACTTGAAACAAATAATAAAAGTTAGTGACCCTTGTTTTAAAAGTATGTGGTAATGATAAATTTTAATATTGTTAATGAGCCCCATGTTAAGATCTAATAGTTTTAGTCAGAAATTTATTTTCCTTCCAGAGCTGGATTAGATACAGTCTATATATGTTAGACATTTTGATGATGTCGGTTATTAAAAACATAAAGTCAGTGATAAATTAAATATACACTAATAAGAATATTTTACTTTGGTTGCACCATACTGTAAGAATTTTTCTGTAGCATGTAAGAGGTCAATAAAAAATTTCATTGTAGATTATCCAAGAAGTATTAAATATACATTTAAAATTAAATTTACTGGGATTTCTTTTGTTTTTTAGATTTCCATGATAGTCTTGAAAATGGCTTAATTAGAGAACAAAGAGGTACTACAGTCTTTTCCAAAGGACATGTGCAAAATATTCTTTATTAACCAAAAATTGAAGGGATTAATCAAACTACAGTACTAGTTTGATATTCACTGGACTTTCGTTGTTAACTGCCTGATCAGCAAATTTGAAATTAAAAACTTCAAGGAAAAAGAACAAAAGGACTTCTTAACTCTACAAATTTGTAGAACTCTTCAGCAGAGTGTGAGACACTTCCCTGAAGATTCTTACTGTATTTATTCCATGGTGACAATTTACAAGCTCTTTAAGTTTTTTTAAATTTTGAGATATCTAACCATAAAAAATGTGCATTATAACATTTAAGTAACAATTATAAAGCACTCATTCATGTTCCTATCAAAGAGTTTAAAAAACAGAATAATAGCAATTATTATTTGCTTAACAGAATAACAGCAATTATTCTATTTGTTATTATAGAATAATATAGGTGCTCCTTTCCAAATGCACCTTCCACTCTCTCCCAAAGTGCATACTGACTTTGTACGCATCATTGTCTTTCTTTTCTTTACACACTCTAACCTTAGCAATTTTCAATGTGAAATACATCATGTCACAGAAGATATATAACATATATGTTATAAAATGCACATATAAATGCATATATATAACTGTGAGCAATATATGCATGCAATTTACATAAATATATATACCAATTCAATTACTTATAAATATTGAAATTATTTATAAATAAGGAAATAAACTCAGAAAGGTTAAGTATATTAACCTAATTTTACTTATTTATTTACTTTTTAAAATTAGAGATGAGTTCTTAGTACAATGCCTAGGCTGGTCTCAAGCTCCTGGGCTCAAGTAATAATCCCTCCTCAGTCTCCCAAAGTGCTGGGATCAGAGGTGTGAGCCACTGCTCCCAGCGTTAGCCTAATTTTATTTATCTCATATTAAAAAAGAACTTGTGCACAGTTCTTCTGACACTAAATATAGGACTCTTTCCAAAAAATCTCATGATATATGTATAGGGGTTACCTTTGATAAATAAATCATTGATCAAATACTAGTATACATTCATTTATTTTTAAAAACATAATTCTACTTTATTAAGCACAATAGTGTTACGTATCTGTGCAAAATGTCTTGTTTATTCAAACTATGGTAATGTTTGGTGTATATTTGGATTTAGGCACCTCTTCCCATAAATTCAAAGATGCCCAAAGTCCTTGACCTTAAAGTTGGGAACATGACTCTAATTTGAGTCTGTTCACTTCAGTTTTTAGTTACTTTGGCATTACATTTCAGTAGTTAATTTGCTCTATTTATAAAATATGTCAGTCCTTTGGGAAGACAATCTCTTTATAGTAAAACCTCTATTGGAATGTCAAATTCTATTTCATATGGAAGATGTAACTTCCCCCAAAAAATATGTATACATAAGTTAGAAAATCTCACATCTAACAAGAAAACAGATTATTGTCAGATTTCTACTTCGTGCTCTCAGAGGGTCTTTCATTCTCTCTGGAAAAAATAACACTAGCTCACTTTCTGATGTGGAATATTTTCTTATAAGAAGCAATCACAAGACAAAGACAAGAATATAGATATTTGAACAATTAATCTCATAGCAATCCAATGCTGACCAGAACTAGAGAAAGTGGATAGATAGTTTCTATAAAGAAAAACTATTCTAGCCGGGCTTGGTGGCTCAGCCTGTAATCCCGCGCCTTTGGGAGGCTGAGGTGAGTGGATTGCCTGAGCCCGCGGGTTCAAGACCTGCCTGAGCAGGCAAGAACTCATCTCTACAATAAATCAAAAAATCAGCCGGGCGTGGTAGCATACGCCTGTAGTTCCAGCTACTTGGAAGGCTGAAGCGGAAGGATCGCCAGAGCCCAGCAGGTCGAGGCTGCGGTGGCCGGGAACGGCCACTGCACTCCAGTCTGGGCAACAGTGAGACTCCAACTCAAAAAAAAAAAAGAAAAACTATTCTACAAATACAAAGTAATACATTATCTAGAATATATCTATACATACAAAATTTAGAATTAAGCAAGCGTTCTCTCTTATTTACTAAACCAAAGACTATCAGAAAAAAATTTTTTTCAATGATCTGATCTGACTTTTTTTATAAATCTGCCTTAGTCTTCTTGTATTGATTCCATTGTTACATGTTATCTTGGAAGTCCATATAGCAGGGCATGTTGTTCTGCCTCTTAGTTAAGAAACTTGACCTATCTAGTTTGCCTATAGCTGCTGTAAATGGTTTCCAGAAAGTTGGCAACTTCTCCCTTAAATACCTGTCTCTCTTTTCCCTACTTTGAAAACATCGCTTAAGCCAATGGGGTTGCGATGTTAGTGGATAAATGCCCAGCTTTCTTTCTCTCCCCCTTCCTCACCCCAGTGGGATAATTCTAAGGCATGTTCCAGATGGTTTCTTACAGAGGCCTCAGAAGGATTGAGCTCCAGCTGCCCTCAGTAATAGCCCATTCACTAGCACCTTCTTTATCATCATATTTCCCTTGTAGGTATTACATTCCACAATTCTACTACAATGCATCCCAAGGGGGATGCTCCTCTCAATAATCAACCTGCAACTAAACCCCTGTCTTACAGCCTTCTTTGGGGGTAACTCAGACTAAGAAGATATCCTCATTGTGGTAGCCTCTTCCGTCATAATCATTATCATCATCATCATCATCTTCTTCATAAGTAATACTGATTAAGTACTTCCTGAGTGCCAAACAGAATTCTAAGTGCTTGAGATTTACTGACACATTTAAGTCTTCTCTAAACGTTTTTGGAATAGCTATTATCATCATTCTTAAAGAGAAGAGAACAAAACATAAAAGCAACTAAATGTCTAGCCAAAGTTGTGACATTAGCATTTTCACTGAACCAGTGTCGTATATCAACTTGAGTTTTGCTTTCTGTTGTAGGTATATATGCATAGTCTTTTAAAAAGATTTTAAAACTAGCTTTTTTCTTAAATGATGTCGATGCATACATTTTCTTCAATCTTTGCTGCTTAGACTACTTTAGTCTTCACTAATAAGAACCCAAAAAGACATTTCTGTGGTATATTTGCAACACTTCAAGCTCATGGGTGCATAAACCCTGTAAGACCTGGAGATCACAGGTGTTTCCTGAGATGGCCAGTCACATTTTATATATTGCTCTGATAAGCAGATCACTAAAGAAAGGAAACCCAACTTAAACATATTTATAAGAAGATCTTAGATTTTAAAAATGTATAATAAAACACCAGGTAGGTCTTGATAGGTCACATATGCTTCTCATTCGGTAAATTTATTAAAATATCCCATTTTGGAAAGTCATGCCATGGCAGAAATGGATTACTTTCTATTCTCAAACCTTTGACTTCTTAAACAGTATCAGGGATGAAATGCTCGTTCAAAAAGTAATATGCAGTTTACCAATAACTCAGTAAGCATATAGTTAGTAATATTTAAATTTTACATTAGCATGCATCATAATATAAATAAAATCTTTATGTATTTGTATGCAGGTATACTTGGCATAACCATAAAAATACATTTTAACATACCAATCTAAAGTGCCTTTGCTGTCTATTCCTTCCATTTCTCCCTTCAAACGTTGGTTTTTCAAAAGCCATTAAAACTATGAGCCAGATGCGGTGGCTCACACCTTTAATCCTAGCACTTCGGGAGACTGAGACATGAGGATTGCCTGAGTCCAGGGGTTCAAGACCAGCCTGGGCAACTTGGTGAGACCTCTTCTCTAAAATACATCAAAAAATCCACCAGGCATGGTGGTGTGCACCTGTCATTTCAGCTACTTGGAATACTGAGGCAAGAGGATCACCTGAGCCCAGCAGGTTAAGACAGAGGTGGGCATGACTGTGCCACTACACTCCAGCCTGGGTGACAGAGTGAGACTCCAAATTTAAAAAAACAACTACAACTTGAAAATCTTAAGATGACAACTAGATTCATTGAAAGGGTACAGATTCTGATATAGCTCAGGATACATAAAATGATGTTGTGAACTTAAGGCAAAGCTAAAGAAGTAAAAAATTTGTTACATAGCCAGGCTCGGTGGCTCAGCCTGTAATCCCGCGCCTTTGGGAGGCTGAGGTGAGTGGATTGCCTGAGCCTGCGCGTTCGAGACCCGCCTGGGCAGCGAGACCTCATCTCTACAATAAATCAAAAAAAATCAGCCGGGCGTGGTAGCGTATGCCTGTAATTCCGGCTACTCGGAAGGCTGAGGCAGAAGGATCGCCGGAGCCCAGCAGTTCGAGGCTGCGGTGGCCAGGAGTCTGGGTGACAGAGTGAGACTCCAACTCAAAAAAAAACAAACAACAAAAAAAAATTTGTTACGTTTGAGGTATTAAGACACTGACATTCACATGTGTATTTGGTGGTTTATTCAATGGCAAATGGATGCTCACTGTCAGAGAGATTCTTCAAGTCACATATAAACGTTGGCTTAGTTTGTTGCTCTGTGATCATTATAACTCTCCCAGATGGAAAAATGTGCTAAAATATATATTTCCACAATCTCTAAGTTTATGTTTTTTTCTTCAAGTACCAAATATTTTAAGAATTTATATGTATCACAAAGATAGAAGGTGATTTGAAGGTGCTAAAGAAATAGTTAATTTATTTCCTATATTTTGAATCTTCTAACAGATGGAATATTTTTAGTAGATAAGACTTAAATTATTATCTCTCAGATGATCAACACTTGATAATAAGTGACTAGATACATAAGTTTAAAACATGAAACTCTACATCTAGATAAGACAATATTATGAGATTGTACAATTTTTTCTTTTTATACTTTAAGTTTATAATACATAATTTATGTAAATCATCCCCATTAAATTATGTATTTTTATTTGAATATTTATAAATAATAGAACTAATATCCAAACAGTGTATTTAATAGTCTCTTTCAGTGCCACTATGTGCTTTGATTTAAATGGTAAACATGAAAAAGATTGACTTTGTTAGTTTTATTAATACTTTTAAATTTAACCTATTGAATATTTGTGTTTTATTTGTGAATTGATGAGTATTGACTATCTTGGGTTACTTTTGTTTTTTTTTTTTGAGTTGGAGTCTCACTCTGTCACCCAGACTGGAGTGCAGTGGCCGCTTCCGGCCGCTGCAGCCTCGCCAGCCGGGCTCCAGCGATCCTTCCGTCTCAGCCTTCCGAGTGGCCGGAATTACAGGCATGCGCTACCACGCCCGGCTGATTTTTTGGTTTATTGTAGAGATGAGGTCTTGCTGCCCAGGCAGCTCTCGGACCCTCGGGCTCAGGCAATCCACTCACCTCAGCCTCCCAAAGGCGCGGGATTACAGGCTGAGCCACCGAGCCCGGCTACTTCTTAACTGCATTATAAAAACAACTTTTTTTTTTTCCTGACATAGTAATCTAGATCGAAACTTGTCATGATGCAAAATGGATCTCTTGGTATCTGTGGGAGATTGATTCCAGGACCCCATGAGCAACTGCAGATGCTCCAGACCTTCATATAAAATGGTGTAGTATTTGCATACAACCTACATACACTTGATCCTTAAGAGTTTGAACTGCACAAGTCCACATATACATAGATTTTCTTCCACTTCTTCCTCCCCTGAGACAGCAAGACCAATCCCTGCTCTTCATCTGTTTTAACCTACTCAATGTGAAGATGACAAGGAAGAAGATTTTATGATCTACTTCCACTTTATGAATAGTAAATATATTTTCTTTCTTTTGGTTGTCAATAAAATGTTATTTTCACTACCTTATGTTCTTATAAGACTACAGTACATAATATATATATAACATACAAAATATGTGTTGATTGTTTATATTATTGATAAGCCTTCTGGTCGAGTTTTGGGAGTCAAAAGTTACATGCAGATTTTTGACTGTCTGAGGGGTCAGCACTCCCAACACCCACATTGTTCAAGGGCCAAATGTGCTTTAAATCATCCCTAGATTGCTTTAATACCTAATACAATATAAATGTTATGTGACTAGTTACTACACTGTATTGTTTAATGTATACTGTATTGTTTAATGAGAATTTTAAAAAGTCTCTGCATGTTCAGTACAGACACAACCATAAATTTCCTTCTTTAGCATATTTTTGATCCTCAGTCAATTGGATTTGTAAATGCAAAATCTGCAGATAGGAAGGGCCAGCTGTACTTATAGAAAGAGATACCTGCCATGTGAATGTGCAATGTAGCAAAGACTTATTGTATGTAGAACAGAAAATTACCTAATATCAAAATTAATTCTGATGTTGAAATTTGTACAACTATCCCGCCAATAAGAAGGATTAGGTTCAAATCAATACAAGCAGTAAAGAAACTCTTTTTATACTAGATACTAAATATTTTAGTATCTAGTATGAAAATAGATACAAGCAGTAAAGAAGCATCATCATCATCATCATAATAGCTATTCCACAGTATATAGATACAAGCAGTAAAGAAACTATTTTTATACTAGATATTTTGGAAATAGGTGGCAATATTTGTATTTATTCCTTTTACCTTATTCTCACTGGACTCATGTTTGTAATGTATCTATTTTGTCATAAAGATGTATATTTTATGTGTTTGTTCCTTTGATACCTTGCTAAAATAACATAGCATTGCATTTGGAACTTAAACATTTTAACATTTGTAAAAAGATCAGAGATTATATAACTAAAATCAAAGTGAAAAGTGATTATCACTTTTCTGAAATGCATTTATTAACCATGATGGAAAAGCTCATTATATGTCTATATATCATTATCTACTTACTTATCTCTCTGTAACTATAAATTTATCAATTCATAATTATTAAAGGGGTAGAGCTGGCTTACTGTCCTCTGGATTCCTAATTAAAATTTTTATAAAATCGTGTGCAATCCAAAGAGGATAATGTCAGAAAATAGAAAAACACAACTTAGTTTTTTTTCTGACATTACAAATTGTAGATGGCAAAACATGGGCCAAAGCTCAGATGCTTTTTAATCCTCCCTTAATTAATAGAGCACTATTTATGCTAGGTTTAATTACAGAGTATTTAATATACTGTGACCCACATAGTTCTCTAATAAAACATAACTCATGGTTTTAGACTTAAAAGCATGCATGTTTTAACTTTGAGAACCTATACATATAAATAATGTTTGGAATATATATAGAGAATTTGTATTTCTACTTATTATCTAAGTGGGCATGGTGGTTAACACCTGGAATCGCAGAACTTTGAGAGCCTGAGACAGGAAGATTGCTTGAGTACAGGAGTTCAAAACCAGCCTAGGCAGCATAGCGAAACCACACCTTTATAAAATATCAAAAACTTAGTCAGGCATGGTGGCATGCACCGGTAGACCCAATTACTCAGGAGGTTGAGGAAGAAGGATCACCTGAGCCTAAGAGTTTAAGGCTGTGGTGAGCCATGATTTGTGTCACAGCACTCCAATCTGCGTGACAGAGTGAGACCCCAGCTCAGCTAGATAGATAGCTGATAGATAGATAATAGATAGATAGATAGATAGATAGATAGATAGAGATAGACAGATTTATTATCTATGCTGTTCCCACTTTTTTCTTGTTTATTTCATATATAGAACAAATATTGTACTCTTAGCCTAACAAAAATAGTACAGTTGATACCTTTAGTTATAAACCTATTTGTCACCTGCACTTTATTTTTTAGTGTAGAAATTGTATAGTATCCATCAAATATTGAGTATGTTAGGCAACACTGAAACACTTAAAACTCATGAATCCCTCATTTAATATTTCTATTGATTTGATTACAAACTGATTCATACATATAAACTTAATACTAGATAATGTAAATAGTTTATGCTACATTTGTTCATATGCTTATTTATTTTTCAAAAAATATAATTCCATATGACATGAACTGTTTAGGATTCAATGATACAATGGAGACCTAATATTTCTACTCAAGAAGAAATTATCTAGTGGAGGAAACTGATGTTTAACAAAATCTACAATGCAGTATGAAAAATGTGTCACATATATGACAAATATCTACATTTAGTAAAATAAGTCTTACAGTTATTGAAACATTTTTATAGAAGTATATAGAAAGAGAACTGTACAGAAAAATATCAGAAAATTATTTATGTTGAATAATGCAATTTACACAAATAAATTGTTTATATATTCAAAATACTTTAATGAAGTTATACATTTGTTGTCTGTGAGACGCTCTAAAAATACTTCTTTGCCACCCACATTAGTTCTGATGCTAATTTCCAAATTTAAGCAGAGCTTTGTTAGATCTTCCTGCAATCCCTCAAGCGAGAACCACATAAACTTTTTTAAAAGACTTACAAATATGATTTTTTATTCAAATTTGTATTTTTGAGGACTTTAAAAAATGTTTTGCTTTGAAGAAGTCATCTGTTTCTATTGTTTATGTGTCATGTGAATTTTAATCCTTATATATTAACAGAATTGTTTGCTTTGGAAATAATTAGTCCCCACCAAATGGTAAGCTGAAAGATAGGAGAACTTGGCAACATGTGGACTACCACAAAATGCTCAAGTTATTTTCAAATGCTTTGCATACAGAAGTATTTTTAAGACAACTTGCAAACAATTTTTTCTCTAAACTCTGCCCATCTGTAATATGTAGAGAAAAAGAAGTCTAGTAAATACAATCTCTTAAGCCCTCTGTGGCTGGTGAGCACTACCAGTGAGTCCACAAGCTAAAAATAAACACTTAGGTCAGGAGATATTTTCTATTGACTATATTTTACCCAGCCCTAATTAAATATGGTTCTATTTTAGTTTATTTTACAACATAATGTTTGTTTATATTCTACTCTTCAGATAAAGGACATTAAAATGTAAAAAATGGCTAAAGATGAAAGAAGGTTGCAAAACAGAAGAAACTTCCAAAATATATAGTCTTTGCCACATACAAAATAATATAGTCAATTTTCTTCTGACAGTTATTATAATAGAGTAAGCTATTTAAACTATATTAAAGTGTAAAAAACAAAAAATTAAACACAAATTCAAAAAGGTTAACCTGTATGGTTTTCATCAGTTTACTCTAGACTTATCAGAAAGTCTCGTGTTCCAGAAATATTATGAAAGCTACTTCTTTCAAGTGGGATATCATACTTCTGAAGCAGTAAATCAGACCTAAACTCTAAGTGTTAAATTCACTTCACTTAAAACTGATATACTGTTTCTCTAGTCTAATGAAAATCTGAATTTGAATTAATAGTAAGTAGATTATTTATTTATTTACTTATTTATCTATTTGTGTGTGTGTGTGTGTGTGTGTGTGTGTGTGTGTGTGTGTGTGTGCAGAGTCTCATTCTGTTGCCCAGGGTGGAGTGCAGCGGCTATTCATAAGGACAATCATAGCTCATTGCAACCTCGAACAACTAGGCTCAAGGAACTAACTAGAACTACAGATACACACCACCACAGTTGGCTAATTTTTTTTATTTCTTATAGATATGAGGTCTCACTCTATTGCCCAAGTTGGTAACAGAATGATTCTTAAATACCATTTTCATGAACATAAACTTGGGAATATAAACCCTATAAATATTATTTGGGTACTTTTTATACTACCTATTAATATCTGCTTACTGTGTAATACATAGATAAGGGAAAGCAAATAGAGAAAAAAAATCTTTAAAACAAACAAAATTCAGCAGTTCATGGATGAATCATGTCAACCCCTGGTTTGACATTTATCCAATCTAAATGGCAATTAATCGAGGATGGAATAATGCTCGAAGAGAAAGATTATAACTTAACAATATAAACTAATTCACCTTATTATTACTTATTAGTATTTTTAATATTTTCGATGTTATTTACTAAATTGTTTGTATGATTTTCTCTCTGCCAATCTATCGCCCCAAGTTCATAGTTCATGCAGAATTTTTAACACTATCTTCTCAATTCAATCAATGTTTACTCAATATTATTTATGTTCTTTGCAAGGATTATATACTTTGTGAGGATTTGTGAGCATAAGAATGGCAACCTAATTACTGAAGCAATCACAACAAGCGACAGTCATAAAAGTTCAATACTTGTGCTCATTGGTATGATAAGATGTACAGAGAATGATGGGGAGATTGTTCTTGTTGAATTATTGTGCTGAACATTGAAACATACATAAAAGTTAGCCAAATAAAGAGGTAGATGGATATTTCCACTAAGGTAAATATATGTGAAGGCACAGAACTATGAAAAATTATTTGATAAAACAAATTTTTGGTTACTTGAGTTAGGGCATCAAAAGGATAAGCTTAGGGAGATAGGAATGTTTTGCTGACTTGGGTTTTATCCAGTATGTGATAAAAACCCAAGGGATAGTTTAAACAGGTCCATGACAAGCTTGAGTTTGCATTTTAAATGAATCCTTTGTTTCAATCTAGATAACTGGTTTGATTTAGGAAAGATTTCAGGCAAGGAGACAGGTGGTTATTGAAAGGGACAAGGCATGAAATAACAAGCACTTAAGGCCAGGCCCAGCAATTTAGGAGGCTGAGGAGAGTGGATTGCCTGAGCACACAGGTTCGAGATCAGCCTGGGCAACGTGGCAAGACCACATCTCTACAATAAAAATAAATAAATAAATAAATAAATAAATAAATAAATAAAATAAGCCAGCGCAGTACCTCATGCCTACAGTTCTGGCTACTTGGAACTTGGAAGGCTGAGGCAGAAGGATCCACCAGAGCCCAGCATGTCAACGCTGGGGTGGCCGTGAGCATGCTACTGCACTCCAGCCTGGGCGAGTGAGAAACTGTCAGGGTAGGGGAGGTGGGATTTGCAGTTAAGGGAAACTGCTAGGGCGGAAGGTCACACCTCATCAACAAGGGTACCTGAATAATCAACATTTGCATACCTAGCCCTGAATTGTACCCCACATCTTTATAATTAAAAAAAAAGATTATATATATATATTTTTAAAAAAGCACTGAAATTTGGTTCTAGGATAAAGACCATGAGGCTTACTGGAGAAATATCGGATTCTATGATTGATTAAAGGTGAATGTGAGAGAATGAAATTCTGAAATATGGGCTCAAGTTTTGAGACTGTGTTATTGACTATGACATAAAGTGAAATAAGAAAAACTGGATGAAAAAGATTGTGAAGAAAGATGGATATTTTGAGTTTCAGTGGCTTATGGGATATATGGCTAGAGACATCTAGAAACAATAAGCATATGATTCAGAAACTCTCTAGTCATGCTTAAGTAGAATCAAATATATATGTGAGATAGAGTACTAGACAAATCACAAAGAAGCCATGCCTATAAAAAAGGGTGCATGGCACCAAGAGACCTGAATTACACCAGTGTTTAATGTCTGGGAACTTAAGGAGAGACCAGAGCAGTATTGTTCCCTTGATTCTAGAGTATAAAGTATTAAGAAGGAGGAAGATGTAATCCGTATAAAATACAGCTGTGATATCTAGTAAGATAAGAGTGTCATTAGGATATTATTGGTAAACTCTAGAAGTTTCAGAGTTTGGAAGGCATTTCAGAGAAAAGCAAGCAGAAGCTAGATAAGGATAAGCTGAGGTGTGAACTCAAAATGATGAAGAAAAGATAGTGAGCATAGTATAGCATAAAACAAAGTTTGGCTGAGAGGGAAGAGTGACAATGTGAAATTGCTCAAGCTGAAATATAAACTTTCCCTAACCCAACTGTGTTGTTGCTGTTGTTGTTATTGTTGTTGTCTTTTTTTTCTACCTTCTCTTTTCTCTTTCTGCTTTTCCACAAAAGTTCTTCTGATTCACTTTGCTGTGTTGATCATAACCAATTTCACAGTTAAAAGTGAAACATTCTTAAAATCATTCCTAGGTCTTGAAGTACTCTAGGCAAAAGTAAGTTACTGTACATTTGTAATTTAAGAGAAATCTTAACCAGTAAACAAACAAAAACACAGCACTACTTTTCATAATACTAGGGTTTTGTTACATGGAAGACTAGAATTTTTAAGAAGTGGTTCAAAATATTTCCCTTTGCAAAAGCTTTCCTTCTATTTCCACTGTATATGTTAAAGCCTTTTTGAGAGTTATCTTAGGAAAAAAATCATCAGAGAATACTCAGATACAAAAATAACAGTACAAAGTTGAATGCAAAATGGAGATGGAATATTCAGCAAGCATTAATGCCTTATGAATGCATTCAAGAAAATGGTGTCTGGAAGTCTACAAAACTGTAAGAAAATATTTATGGTAAAATAACTCATTCAGTTGCATCATTTCCAGACATACACTCTCTGCCACATGTATACATATAATTTAGTAGCTAGAGCAATTTATTATTTAGACTAACTTTTAAATAATAATTCAATATTTGTTTCCCTGTTGTGTACAATTTTAGATATGCGTTTTCTTAATTCCCAAAGGAAAGAATCAGATGAAACCACAAAGTGGCCTAAGAAACTAGATTGTATTGTATCCTATAAATATCAGTAAGAGAATGCCAAAATAAAGCTATTATAAAGAGAATTTGACAACAAACAGAAAAATTACATATGTATCTGAGCTTTGACTCAGAAATTCCACTTCCTAGTTTCGGATTTTACTCTGGGAAAATATGGAAGGATTCATGACAAGCCTATTCATATCAGCACTATGTGTAAAAGCAGATTTTAAAAGAATAAAGAGAAGAGACCCAAAGTTGCTAATATAAACTATGGAACATTCACACCATAAAGTATGTTAAACTATAAATGGAATAAAGAAAATCTGTATATACTGCCATGGAAGGATCTCCAGAATATATTGCTAAGTGAAAATATCAAAGTGGAGAAAAGTATATATACTTTTTCACTGCTCATCAAGGAAAAGAAGGAAGGGGGAGGATTGATTTAAATACATATTTAAATATATATGATTTGTGTATATACACATACAAAAATATATACACACACTGTAAATATCTACGTGGACATATTTGCTTATATTTAAAAGAAGAAGAAAAACTATGCATTTCATTCTTTTACTTATAAAAGGAGAGGGAGGAAATCAGATGGAGAATGTTTGGAACAACACCTAGATTTCTCTGAGTATATCTTGTTTTTATAAATATGACTTTAGACACATGTAAATGTTTTATATAAGTAAACAATAAAGTTCAATATAGAAAAGGCAGTTTTAAAAAAATTAAACCAAAATACAACAAATAAATTTGCATATTAAAGTGATGGCATAACTACACAGAGAACTATTTTAGATGCGTTTAAAATTCAATCATTTGACTTTACATCCTCAGTGAACTATACTCTTAATACGAAAAAGAAAGCTGCCAAGGTGGGGGGGGGGACTTTTCCTGCAATCGTGTGAGGAATATTATTGATACTTTGAGGCTATTAAGTTTGTACTGACAGATAATACAAATGAAAAATTAAGCTGACATGTTATGGAGAACTGAGAATTTCAGGTTGAGAGGAGAAAAAGACACGGGGGTAAAAACGTGCAGTTCAGCAAAATTCTGAAGTCGTGAATTTAATGCAGACATACCGGAGTGATCTCAAATGTAATTTATCTTAAAAAAAAAAGATCTTTCCCTAGCTCTGTCCACTGAAAAGGCTAACAAAGAAGTATGAATCTACAACAAAGCACAATGAGACAACCATTATATTAGTTTGTTTTTACTGTGTAACAAATTACTACAAATGCTGCAGCTTAAACTATTAAAATTTTATTATCTCACAATTTTCCTGGAGCAAGAGTCTAGCACATTTTGCTTGGATTATCTGCTCCTCTGATCATTTCATAAGAGTAAAGTGAAGTGATCCATTGGCTGTCTCTCATCTGGAGGCTCAACAGGGAAAAGTTCAGTTTATAAGCTCCCACAGGACGTTCGTAAAATGTAGTTACTTGCAATTGCAAGACCCAGGTCCCTGTTGTCTTCCTAACTGTTGACTATGGACTGCTCTTAATCCCACAGGAAGCTCTTGTGTGTGGCCTTTCAATCTCAGCAACAATCTCCCTATGTCAAATTCTTTTCACACTTTTAACTTCTCCTGGGTCCCTTTCTGCAATCAACTAAATAAAATTATTTGCTTTTAAAGGGCTTATATGATTAGGTTAGACCCTTCCAGACAATCTCACTATCTTAAGGTCAACTGTATCACATAATAAAACCTAATCATCGAACTAAAACCTATCATGATCACAGTCTTAGGAATTTTTCAGGGAGCGTATGTGGGGTGGGCAGGGGATATTGATTTTAAAGGACATCTTAAAGTCCTGCTTATCACAATCACTAAAGCCTATTTCCCATTAAGTGTCCTAGGTACTAACTAGGACAGCCTAAGCAAATTGCTGACTCCAAGGCTGTAATAATAAATGTACTAAAAGAATCGCGAATGTCTTGTCATAATAGAAGCAAGAAATTTGTCAAATTATTCTAGTTTTGGGAATTAAGGAATCAATCTGAAAATGTTCCTACTATCCAAAGTCAGGGCAAATTTTGCATCAGTAAGAATAATTACAATGGGTTGAATCACACTAAATATATGTGCAATGAGTTTGTCAAACAGCAAAGTTTTCCACAGGACTGCCTTCACTTCAGAAATCAGCTGAATTTTCAGAGGTCATCTGTTCCATTCTTAGCTCTGACCACATGGCTACAAACACGGGGGTTGCCATTATCACTCTCAGGTGGTAGAAAGACTGTCAGATCCCAGGAAAGTGCCTTCCTTAAGAATACAGTTATATTAGAAGAATACAATCAAATCCAGACAAAGGAAGAAATGCCTAGAGCAAAGTCTGGGAGGGCTCCAAACATGAAGCTTCTGTCATCCTCAAGGACACACTTGTTCACCTCCCAGGACTTCAGTGTGTGACAATAAACAGAGTGTTGCCAACTAAGGAAGGAAGCTCACTCCACTTTTTATTGGGGCTCAATTTCATTTTGCCCATGTAGCTAACCTTTTCAGGCTCCAGCCCCTCCTGTTAGTTTCCATAATATTGGTGTGTTTCAGATAAATAAATCACATAACAATATTGCCTAGTGGCCAAACCATAGACAAAGTCAGTCTTCTCAGATGGTACATTACAGGGGCTTGAGCCTTGAGATCAGCTCTTGGTTGTTAAGGGCAAAAACTAGATATCTCTTTTGATAAAGTTAATCATTCTCTGGACCTATGGAAATCCATTAATTTGCATCAATTCTTAAAAATAATGACAGACACATTGGACAACGTTGAAGGATACCATAAAATCAACTCACTGCTTAAGAAATTGTCAAGTAATTGAAAATAATTAAGCATTTATTTTTGCCTTTTTCTATATGATCTGTAATTTTGGGTAATAAATTGGTCTATATAATATATTAATATTAGCTAATAAAGATAATATCACTATGTTATAATTCTTAATGAATTAATGGATCGAGACCATGATTATCATTGGCTTTTAACATCACAAAATTAGAAACACAGAGATATTAAATGCCTCTTTATGGAAGTGTACCAAAAATGTGTCCAAAAGTATACTTGACAATAAATCTAACTGCTAATTTATAAGAGACAGAGAAAGATAAACAAATTAAATAGCACCACAAAGATTAAATACACCAAATCCAGACTGTCAAATTGCAACAGAAAAAAACAATCACCTGATATTCTTCAAAAAACAATTGTAAGAAATGAGATGGAGAAGTCATCTACAGGTTAAAAGAAATTAAGAAACATATAACCCATCAAATATAGAGGAGACATTAATTATATTCTGACTCATAAACAACATAAAAATAATAAAGTTTCAGGAAACTTGATGACTATTTGGTAATATTTAAGAAATTACTGATATTCTTATTTTGGGTGTAATAATATTATTTTATTTAGGAAAAATAAGAGATTTTACCTTCCAAATGCTTCTTAAAATACAGATAAAATGATATAATTTCTGGAATTTGCTTTTATATAATGAAGAAGAAGAAGTGAGCATATCTGAAATGATATTGGAATAAGCTTATATTTATGTGATAAAGTGTGGTGATTAACTAAGGATTCATTCTACTGCCTTCTATATTTTAGTTGCCTTTGAAATTTTCCAAAATAACAGCTTAAAATTCAAAAAAAAAAGTCCATTGAATTGAATGTACCTAATTGGTATATAAGTTGGTATGTAAATAAATACTATAGAAATAGTTTGAAAGAAGCATTCAACTTTTTGACAGTAGAAAATACAAAGGAAACAGTACTGCTTTCCAGTTAGGTTGGACTAATTTATTTCTAACTTACTTTTTTTTAACTCTCAAATACAATTAAGAGATTTAATTCAAACAATGGTTTATTGATTGCATCTTTCCAAACCTTCCCCTAAGTAGCAAAAACACCTCTTTAGATACAGTTTTAATAACGAAACTTGTTAATCAAGAGGGTAAAATATTTTTCTTTGAATTAGTAAAGTCTTGTTATAAACCTCATTGTAAGTGATTAATTTCAGTTAAATTACATTGTTTTAAATATATATTAAATAGAAAAACTTTACGCATTGAGGAAAGCAGTGCATCTCATTTCCAAAAGATTATAACTTATAAATTACTTGTATATTATTTGGAGGTTTTATATATCAATCTCCAGAATGGTTAAAAAAATTTATCTTTGCCAAATAAAATAAATGTAATTAAAAACATATTTAGATAATTTCTAAGTTTTCAAAATGGTTACAGAAGACTGATTTTGTTTCAGGCTATCATGAAAGCATCATTTTGTCATTAGTACAAATAGTGTTCTGTATGGGTCTCTGTTCATAGTTAAGCATAAGAGTTTTTTGTTTTAATTATTATTTTAAAAGTTACGGGGTTTTTTCTTTGATAAAAAGTAGACCAGTTCACTTCTTTCAATGAGTATGTAGAAAGCTGGTAGAAAAAGATGTCACCAATATTTATCCGTCTGCCAAATGGCCTTATATTGTAGTTGAGGGGTTGAAGTAAGTCAAAAAGTGTCTTCGGGGAATGCAGAGTCATCATCACTGAAAAATAACTGACATTTCTATAGGAAATGCATCCTCCAAGTGTGATTTCAAAGTACGAAGACGCAGCAGTTTCTCTTGCATTGAAATATAAAAATACAAGTTCTGAAAAATATACAGAGATGACATTTAACTAAAGAAAGAAGAATGAAGTAGACATACTATTTAGTAAGTCTGAAACAAACATGTTCCTATAAGCATCAGACTCTCTACTAATATGGTCCAATATAAGTTTACTATTTATACATATTAATTTTATGTCTTCCTACTCTCTTTGGCAGATTTTCTAATCATTTCATATAAAGTTTTTAATTTATCCTAACAGTTTTTTAACAACTATTTCACATTTCACACTAATCTTTCAAAGATTTTTAAATATTTTACTGCTTATTATACATTTTAATTTCAAAGTTGTACTATATTTAAGGCTGATATTTTTCACAGAAATGTACTAATTTTTCAAAGGTGTAATCTAGGTTTTATTTGGACTGAAGCTTATGTTTTTAGGGGTGAAAGGTGGTAGGGTGAATTTAGAAATTAAAATATATAATAAAAGTAAAAATCAAAAGTATAAGCGCAAAATCAGGTCAAAGAACTTTGGAAGAGTCTTTTGCATATGACAGGCCCTAAGGTTTTAATTAATATGCCTTTATTCTCTTGAATTCCTAAAGTTGATTACACACTAAACCTAATAAGTACAGTATAAAAAAAATAAGTACAGTATAACAAAATGAGTTAAATGTTACCTATGAGGTTAGAAAAAAATCATCTTGAGAAATTTGTTTGCTGATACCAGAAGATGTAATTTTCATTGCCTTGTTTATTGCATTTTACTTACTGTGGGTTTTTATTTTTATTGTGAAGGCTATTAAATACTTCCCTAACATAACATCCATCACCTATTTTCATATACCCTTCTATATATTAACTTTTAAAAACAAGAACTCAGAAATACGTCCCTCTCCTTTTGGGTTCCCATCTAAAAAACAAAACTTTAGAGTTTACAATAAGAAAGAGGTACTCAATTAATAAGCATTTATTAACTTATTGGTTGCCTGTTATGTGCCAGACATAATTAAGATGTTGTTCAAAAAAACGATGAAACAAAGTGTGTTCTCAAGGAGCATACTGCTTGGTTAACAAGTATTTAGCATAATTTTTAAAACGACTATAACAAGTTCTGAGAAAGTAAGAATCAAATAAATAAATAAAAGAAATCAAAGAAAGTTATTCGAGTGGAGTTCAGGTGGGACTTCCTAGAAGACATAAATAACAGGCCTGAGACTTAAATTATTAGCAGTAATTATCCTGACAAATGTATATGTGCCAAGTGGAGGTCTGAGAACTTGACTTCACTAAGTTTCAGAGGTGGAGGTGGAAGAGAAAGAACGGAACATCAGGGTCTGTACAAAAGGGGTCTGAGTTGAGGGAAATAAAAATTGTAGCTGTGGGGTTAAAACATGAAGTTCAAGAGGGAAAACACAACACGCCTGGGTTGCAGAGGAAGAAAGCTTCTATTCCAAGCTCATGGTTTTAGTTCTCTTACAGGCAGTGAAGAATTGTGGAGAGGTTTTAAGTAAGAGCATATGTAATTATGCAGCATTGTTTATTTGTTAAAACCCCATCTAACTGGGAGTTGTTGTTGTTTTAAGAATGCATTATTATTATTGTAAGGGTGAAAACTGGGCCATAGTATGGTAACAGAATGTTCAGGAGTTTCAAGTCCTAATAACCCACCCATAGTCAGTTTCAAATGCTGTAATGTTTTTATCACTTTACAGAATGCACAGTAAGAGCTGGGAAATTCAGGGACAAATAGTCCTGTGTGCAGGAAACCCTGTGAACATAATACCTGGGAAAAGAATAAATTACCAGAGCAATCATTTAACTCCCAAATGATCAATATGGGCCTTTTAAGATACTCTTCCTCCTTTTTTATTTGAAATCTCTCTGAAATAGACATTCTATGTCTCAGTTTCCAGTCAGAGCATCCCCCCAGGATGATTCCATCTTTATCATTAGTTTAATCTCTTCATAATGTAGCATTTTCTATATATTTTCCTATCTTCCTCTTCCTATGCCTTTTCATAGACAAGTATTTTCCCTTATGTTATAAATAATATTTACATGTATATGCATGTATAGACACAAATACAAATAGGCAAAATCCTAAAGACCCTCCTATCTTTTTCCACTTAGTGCCAAATGTATCATAGTTATGTTCACACATCTTAATCTCTTCCAATCTGACTTTCACCCTTACCACTCTTTAGAGGACACAGTGAAAACAAAATGTGTTCTGGGTGTAATCCCTCTTTATCTTTTTGTCACATTATGATGCTCATATTTGAAAACTTGAAATCACTTATGACATTTTTCATTTACCTCTCATTTAATCGATCACACATGAAATATTTCTACAGAGCTTTCTCTTATCATAACATCTCATGGCTGTTGCAAGGTCATCCCTTCTAATTTGCTTGGATGTCAGAGAGAAACCTTGGTGAGAATAGTCAATTCTGAAAGAAAGGGATAACCTAAATGACTTTCTAAGAAATGTAGGAGTGAGGAGTCCATCACCTGTGCATCCTGGCCAGTGGAAGGGATAATAGCAAAACTCTCAGAAATAAAATTGCTTGCTGAATAGGTGCCCACTGACATAGTTTTGTTGAAAAATAACTGAATATAATTATATAGCAATTCTCTCTAGAATATAAAATAGCTAGTGTGTGTGTGTGTGTGTGTGTGTGTGTGTGTGTGTGTGTGTGCGTGCTTATGTTTGTGTGTATAATCTTTGTTCACATTACACAACTTTTCTCCCTCTTCTTTCTTCTGCTCTCAGTCACTCTTATATTTTAGTTTTTGAAGTCTCTAGAAGATCTTTCCTTGACTGTGAGGTCAATTCTTATTCTGTTGATATTTTCTTACTGGTTAAATAAGATTTTCTTAGAATTTAGAGGAAAAGTTTGCAGCCATGATGGAAAGATTTCAGCCAGCTTCCCAAATGCCTGAATCTAACCCTTCAAAACATCAAAAATTTCCAACAGAGTTAAAGAATAGGAATGCAGAGAAAATTTGGAATCAAGGTACTCATCAATTGATATCAAGGCCAAAATCCAATAATCTGCAATTCAATATTCTCTGACAACAGATGAATTGCTAATGCATTGGTTATGATTTAAGGCTAAAGTGGGGACCTCTACACTGATTCTCCTCTCCCTTCAATCATTACCAACCCAAATTTCTTTTCAAGGGATTAAATTTGCTACTGCTAAACTTTCCAAAACTCAATATATTACTAGCCTGTTGCTGCTACTGAGGTTGACCTTTCTAAGTCTTTGTCTTCAAAGATTCAATGAAAATATACAACCTCCGCCATATGGTTTCCTTCCTAAATCTTCCTGGGTTTTTTAATTTGTTTTTGTTTTTTTGAATTTTATTCCCAGAGCTTTGGTTAACCTCTATTGTGGTTGCTTTACCAGGAATTACAGCCAAGCATCTGGGTGAAAACCAGTAATGGACATATGCAAAGAAAGAAGATTCTTTCCTAAATTATCCTTTCCAGCCATAGCTTGGAGGAGAAGGCAAATGTGGGCAGAGGCTTTGCTGCCAGGACCACCTAGTAGAGGCATACCCTCCTTTGCTTGCTTACTGCAGACAGATGGCAGCACACAGGTGTTACTTTTGAACTATAGTAAGATTGCTCATTAGAGAAGAGTCATTGCTATATCAACCAGTTCATTAACTCCTATTTGACAAGAATGGTAGGGAAACATGTAGGAGCATGGGGAGAGGAGGAATAAGGGAGTCTACCACCTTTAGATGCTTCACATGCTGTGTACTATGTTAGAATGTGTATATAATTAAGTTAATGATATTGGCATTTTTATAGGTCAAATTATGTTGAATATTGATGTTTTCACGTGATTCAACTTCAAGTAATTACAAGAGCATTCTGTTTGTAGGAATGATGAATTAATTTTGAGAATAAGTATGAAACTCTTCAGAGAGGCTCTAACTGACTGGGAGATGTAATTTAGTGTGCCCAGAGTCAGGGATTAATTCTATACTCCTCTTAGAAACAGAGTATATTCTACTTGCTACGTGCTCTATAAAATTTAAAGATTGAAAGGCAGAACTTGAAGCTGGGCTCGGTGGCTCAGCCTGTAATCCCGTGCCTTTGGGAGGCTGAGGTGAGTGGATTGCCTGAGCCCGTGGGTTCGAGATGCCCCTGGGCAGTGAGATCTCATCTCTACAATAAATCAAAAAATTAGCCAGTCGTGGTAGTGCATGCTTGTAACTCCGGCTACTCGGAAGGCTGAGGCGGAAGGATCGCCGAGCCCAGTAGGTCGAGGCTGCGGTGGCCGGGAGCAATCACTGCATTCCAGTCTGGGCGACAGAGCGAGACTCCAACTCAAAAAAAAAAAAAGATAGGGAAGTAGCAAGCTGGGATTTAGGGGGCAACTTATGTAAGGCAAACGTAGTTAGCCAGGTATCGTGGGGCCCCTGTAGATTGGCTCATTTGAATTATTTCAGGGCATAGGACTGTTTCTAGTTGCTTTTTACCTGGCTGCAGGACAATTAGGGCAGAAGAGTACTGACCCAAAATAAGAAAGCCAGATAGGGAAAATAGTTGGATGTGTACTTAATTCACTGCTCAAGAACAGAAACTGGCCCCTAGTCAAGGCCTCAAAACTGGGTCAAAACAGTACTTTTAAAAATCTAAACTCTATTACAATTCATTTTTTAGTGTGTTGACATCAGTTTTGAACTTGATTATTTGGGCTAGTTGTATGGCCATAATAGTAGAAAAGACTTAGAAAGTAGGGCATAAGTTGTCTTAAACAGCATAGAAAACGTTTTTACTATAAGAGTAAAAAAGGGAGGAAAGCGAATAGAAGAGCAAGGAGTTCTTGTAGTTCAGATAGTAACCAAGGTTCTCATTTATATAGCATTAGCCAAGAAAATAAATCTGAAAACTTTGGAATCTCTAATAATATCTTGCCAGAGATGTAAAGTGCATTGAAAGTATGATTTATGTCTTCTTTATTACAATAATATTTAGGTGTACTATTGGGGTCAAAGTGGCAGGTCTAGCAGTTACATTGTTAGAGGGCATGAACTGAGAGTTTGGTGAGGTATATGTGAAGGTTAATGGTATATGTTTATATCAGAGGGGAAGAGGTGAGGTCCCCTTCCCAGAGGGTCAAGATGAATACAAATATAAGACAGTTGCCTCTAGGGGAAAGCAATAAACTCCATTAATTATTAGAATGGCACAGATAGTAGTAACATCTACCAGATTTCCTTTTAGGCATGGAAGTAAAAGGGTACATATCAGAATAGTGGATGAAGCAAACAGCAAGCTCCCTAACATCCATGGAAAAAGAAAGCAATAAATGTTCTGTGTCCAATCTGTCAGTATCTTAGGAGAGGCAGCCTGTGCACTAGGGTGGTAGTCTCGGTGAAGTCACCTCTTGTCTTGGGTTGGGGCAATGTCATTTCAGGTGATTTCATCTTGAGAAGTGAGCTTCTAGCAGGGTCAATGCTATCTGGGATGTGAGACTGGAATATACTTCAGAGGGAGGGCCCAGATTAATTATCCTCTTCTTAACATGAATATTGAGAAAGGTTATTTGGGTGGCAGAAGTTCAGGCTCAAAAGGTCCCATATCAGATGAGCAGGTGCCTGGTCTGTAGTATAACCAATAATTAATGATTCTCAGGAGAATACTCTATCTGGCCTCTAGCAATAAGATGATGAATGGGTAATAAACTCATAAAGATATAGGGAGATATTATTAAATGGCCTTGTATATAAAGAATCTATACATGGAGGTGAGGCATATCTCACTTTAAATATAGAAAAAAAAGCTATGAAAATATTTGACTTTGAGTTTTCTTTTTGTTGCTTTTGTTGTTGTTTTGTTTTTGCTTATATTTTGGTTGGTTAAGTTGATCTGAGGTATGAGTTGGCTGGGGGCCTTGATTTAAGAAGAATTAAGACTTTAAGCAAGATAGAGTTCCATTTAGGTCTACACTGACCATTTTATAATTTCAATAGAATTTCTTTCTATATTCTGGTTAGCCTGTCAATTAAACCAGTTGCCTGGGACCTATCCAGAGAATAAAAGCCTCTTGAAAGTCTTCTGAAAGCTCAACATTGTGTATTCTGAGAAGTGAGATGTACATCTTTGTCATGATCAGTAATGTCTGCAACTCTAAAAGAGGTAAATATTGTCCTGATGAGACCCTGTGTTGTGGCTTTAGTATATGTAGTATATGTGTGATTTTTTTTTATTTTTATTTTTTGAGTTGGAGCCTCACTCCATCCTCCAGTCTGGAGTGCAGTGGCACGCTCACGGCCACCCCAGTGTCTACCTGCTAGGCCCGGCAATCCTTCCGCCTCAGCCTTCTGAGAAGCAGTGGGAACTACAGGCACATACTACCAAGTCCAACTAATTTTTTCATTTATTGTAGAGCTGAGGTCTCGCCAAGTTGCCCAGACTGGTCTCAAATTTGCAGGCTCAGACAATCCTCTCGCCTCAGCCTCCCAAAGTGCTGTGATTACAGGCTTGAGCCACTGCACCTGGCCATATGTGTGATCTTGATTTAAGTTTTGGGTTTCTGTCAAGCAATAGATTTCTACAATTTTTTTTACCCTGAAGGGAACAATTCTTATGCAATGAACAAAGAGTTTGTAAAAATGTGCAGAAGGTGCTATTTGCAGACTAACACATCCAGTACTAATATGGCTGTCTAAAGTTTAGCCACTTAGGTTCAGTCTTTTATCTGTGACATCCTGGATAAGGGATGGAAAGCAGCAACATTCCACTGAGCTCCTTCACCAGTGATGGTGTCAATGCCATCTGCACAGTCTACAAACACCTATGGCTTTTCATTCCACTGATCCAAGGGGCTTTCACGTGGCCAAGGGATCTCAGGAAGGATGACCTCTTCCAGCACTATGGTATCTAGCAATAGATTGAGGACAGGGAGGCCATCTCCTCATGCAGGTGAAATATACCAGATGGGCCTAGGTTTGGCTCCATTCTGTATCAAGGGGACCTCAGTAGCTGTGCCAAGATTTTGGTGTATTGCTTTCATGACTCAAGGCAAATGAGCAGCTGGATATGAATAGTCATAGACTCAGGGTCTGTTACAGTGTTTCCAAGCAGTGAGTTTGCTCTCTGACGTGCATAGAAGTCAATACTACCACACTAGCATAGGGGGCCACGCTCAAGTCTATCTTCCCGATACGGTGGTCAGTCAAGCTTTTATGGCATTTTTGACTAGTCCCAGGTGGTGTCAATGCAGCTGGTCTGCCAGACTGGTGATGTTAACAATTAGCAGGTTAAAGATTTTTCCCATTGCACTTGCCTAGGCAATTTTGGTTGTATGTCACCTATAACAACTTAAGTAATGGTTAACTGGTTTGAACTGGTCCCACAGTTACAAGTGGCTCTATTTCCAGAAGAACCCAGTAATTGTCACACTAACGGTATATAACATGAGGCCAAGAATGGCAATATTTTGGCATCAGAAGCCTGAGGGAAAAATAGCTATCATACGGTTTCATAGACCTATTAAGAGGAACAAGGACTGAAGTCTCTATGATAATTCATCTTGAGGTGCCATTTATTATTTTCAGGTTTAAGAACAGGCTAACTTGGGCTACAAAACGGAGAAGCAGTGGACATAAACACCTCTTCATTAATTAGGCCTTAATATAATAACTTTTAATCCTTGAGGGCCCTGTTTTAACTTACATTGGGTCATTTCAACTATCTTAACAGGGATTCTGTGGAACCCACTTTATCCAATGTGTGTCAAAAATTAATTTCATTGTCATTTATTGTGTCAGTGCATCTATACCCACTATGGGTATAGATGGGAATACTCATAGTGCCAGTGCATCTAAACCCACTGTGGAATATTTTAGGGTAATGAGTACTATGACTGCAGGACATTTAGCTGAGACCATAGTTCTAATGAAGCATACCTATTTTTATTCTCTTTTATATTTAGTTATTCTGGTAAGATTATAGGGGATACCATGTGTACATTTAGTGGAGTCTCCAAGTATAACCGTAATTTGAGACATAGTAATAATTCCATTAAACTTTGTCAGTTCAATTGATATATTTTAGTAAATGTCAAATTTTTTTAGAAACTATGTTGTAGACATAAAAAAGCCAATCACTGCCCTTTTATCATTTTGTTATATGATGTTTTAAGTTACTTTTGAATTTCCAATTGGGTAAAATATAGACCTTTGCTTTAATTAATTAATTGTGTGTGTGTGTGTGTGTGTGTGTGTGTGTGTGTGTTTTGTTGTTGTTGTTGTTATTGTTGCTTTTTACCCCTGTATCTTGTCTTTTAATCCTTGCTTTTAATTCCTTTTTGTTTGTTTACTTCTTTTGGGCTTCTAGTCACACAAAGCTGTGGTTTTTGTTTTTGTCTCTGATAACACGTAGCACAGACCTTCTAGGCAGTTACAGGAAAAGGGATGAGGAAGGGCACTGTGACCTGTCTCCTCCCAGACAGCCAACTCTAGTTCAAGCCTTCTCAGTCTACCTCCAAAGATTGGTATCTGTATTTGGAGACCTACAGTGGCCTTACCTTAGTTAGCACCCTTGTCCAAAGTTTCAGTTCCTTCACACGTTGACATGCGGCGGCACTTACTAAGGCCTGGGAACAACTAACTATAGTTGTTACATTATATAAGCAACTGGGTAATTTCAGTAGGTTTTGGGTGGGATGGTGTGGGGATGAAATATTTGTCTTTTGCCCTTTTGGGATTACACATTAGGCCACTGACCTCTAAGAGTGGAGCCCACAATACCTCTGATGGTCAGAGGAGCATGAAGATTATGGCATCTAGTAAGTTACACAGGTAGCAAAGACAGGTAGGCTTTTACCCCTCCCTGAACAACATCAGTAGGACCAGTATGCCATTCCTCTACTGTGAAGGAGCCTAACCAACATCTTCCTTCACTAGATTGCCATACCTCACCTCCCTTAATTACTGCATGGAGACTTTACTGGCTAAGAATCTATAATTTTAATAGACAGAAGGTCAGCAATTACTTGATTTGGCATGTTCTAGTGGACTAAATGCATCTATTGCATTCACATTAGTGTTATGTATATATATATATACACACAAACATACATGTACTTATAATTGGGTTCTAAAGATAGTCTCTTAAATTCAAGACCTCTTATATTCCTCAATTCATGGAATAATGCCTATCTCCACATTGAGTTAAACCGAATAAAAGTCATAAGCTCAGGGTGAGGTGGAGAAAAAAGTCATAAACTATAGATGCCTTTATGTTTCAGTATCTGTGCCATATCTGTGTCTCATTGTATTATCAGAGTGAAAGGTTAGTGACATGTTACTATGACAAAATCAATAAGGTAAAAATTAAGCTTCTTGCTTTTATTATTAAACTCAGTAAGTTAATTGGTCAAGAATAGTAAAAAGGTAAGTGTATTACTTTTTTGCATTTTCACTCCTACAAAAATTATTGTAATTGAATTTTGAATAGTATTTTGCTGATTTTAGGAAAACTAATTTTATGTTTTAAATTTTAAATTAAGTTCAAGAAAAATTAAAAACATAAATTGCAACTATATAACATAAAATATTGTAATGAAAGAAAAAAGGATGCACACATGATATTTAATGTCAGCCTCATATACAACCGCTGAGACAGGAGATAGCAAGAGAAACGCTACACAGACAGACAGGCGGGTACTCTGGTAACAATGTAGCAAACTCCCAGCATGCCACTCAGGATCAGCAGCTAAACAAGCTCCTGAAAGCCTCTCAAACTAGGGTTTTAGTACTCACTGCTAGAATTGAAAAGCAACCAATCAGCTCACCATTAGGCCCCTACCTCCTTCTGATTAGTCCTTAGTACTGACCAATCAGAAAGCTACAGTTCACAGCTAGTGCTAGCCAATGGGCTTGGACTTAGGACTATATAAATACCAGGTTTCAGTCCCAGCTGGGAAATCCCTTTGGGTCCCTTCCCACTGTGGGAGTTTCTCTGTCCTCTCAATAAATCATCCTTTCTCACCTTCTGGCCGTCCATGTCTCTCATTCTTTCTGGGTATGAGATAAGAACCTGGACTCCGAAGAGCTGCAACCTGAAGAGCAGCAGAAGATGGTGGAAGCTGAAGAGCTGTGTACCCCAGAGGCTGGCTTACCAGTTGATGGAGCCTGCTGAACCAGGAGAACTGCTGGAAGAAGGCGAGACTCCGAAGCTGAGACAATCCGGGAGCTAGACTTGCCAGTCCACCGAACTGGCAACACTCTTAGGGACTGGCTTGCCAGCCCATTTAAGCCAACACTTCTGAGGCTAGGCTCACCAGCCCCTCCAGATGAACCTTTCTGGGGCTTGGCTGGCCAACCCATTGAGCTGACTTTTTTTTTTTTTTTTTTTTGAGTTGGAGTCTCACTCTGTCGCCCAGACTGGAGTGCAGTGGCCGCTCCCGGCCACCGCAGCCTCGGCCTGCTGGGCTCCGGCGGTCCTTCCCCCTCAGCCTTCCGGGTAGCGGGAATTACAGGCATGCGCCACCACGCCCGGCTGATTTTTTAATTTATTGTAGAGCTGAGGTCTCGCCACCCAGGCGGGTCTCGAACCCGCGGGCTCAGGCAATTCACTCACCTCAGCCTCCCAAAGGCGCGGGATTACAGGCTGAGCCACCGAGCCCGGCGAGCTGACACTTTCAAAACCCAGGCTGACCTGAAAAATCCATATCACTAGGAGACAAGGTTTTTTCCTCAAGAGACTCTGTCTATTGTGAATAAATTCCTTCAGAATTTTAATTTAGAGATATGTATGGCATAAATATCAACATGGAAATGTATTTCAGAATGATTGAACTGCTTAGCAACTCATTCAAATACAAGGTAAGCCCATTACACTTTGTTTTTGAATTCATTTATCTCTTATTAAAATAATTTATTTAATCCTTGTTTGAATGGAAGAAAGTTATTTTTACTCAACCCCTTAATTGCCACATGCAGAGCCACCTCATAAATGTCACTGAGTACTTTGCTATATATGCAAGAGGCAGTTCAAATGTAAGGCAAACTTAGAATAAGCTAAAGATTTTCCATATCTCCAAATAAATGTCATTATTTGAAACCAACATTGAAAAAATTTTTGAAATATCTCCTTAACCCTCGATGTTACACAAAATGATAGTAGTAGAAATATAGCTTACAATAATTATGAGTGTAGCATTTGTGGCTCTGTAAATCTAGTTTTATGCTTTCATTGGCTTAGTCAGGGCATGGAGAGGGCAAGAAAGTTTCCAGCAAGTAGTAGGAAATAGAATAGGATTTCACTTTGGCAGTTACATGCTAAATTCAATACAATATAGGTAAGGTCAGAAATATGCAAATATATTATAAGAAAACAATTATTTGCAAGCAAGAAGATCTTGACAGTAAGTGGTTTAATAAATTAACTTTACCAAATTTTTAAGAAAAGTGTGCCAACTGGAAGAGTTTTTTTTTTTTTTTTTCAGAAATATGTACAAAGAAGAAAAAATAGTTTGGGCAACAGCCATCCATCATTACACAAGGAAGAGATTGCCATGAACCAGTAATTCAACCCCTCATATGGAATGAGAAAGTAAATCTATTGAGAAAATGAATACATCTGGCTATTTTAGCCTGTGAGCATTAAATATTCAAATAATAATAACTACCCTTTGGCTCTATCCCTGCCTCTTAAACACCAGTTTTGATTCCATACTCAAACAGCAATCTTCTGAAAATGGTCTCATGCAGTTTTCCTAAGGGAAATGTGCTACAACAGTTGTATTTCTTTTGTAAGAAAATAAATTGGCATTGTAGCTTATATATGTCACTTTGATTTTAATCAACATGAGGCAGACTTTTCAAGTATGGTCAACTTGATACTATTGAACTATACCAAGAATTCGTCCTTATAAAGCAGAAGACCAGGTCACCATATCCTTCACCACCATTAAATAAGCATGGTAAATATCCTTCTGCAGTGTCTCTCTGACAAACTTTTTCACAATATCTTCAAGATCAAATCAACAAAGACTTTTGTAGTATACTATTAATAATTATAAACATCTAAGTATCTTTTCCAATTTTGCAAAAAATTTATAAATTTTCTAAGTCTCGTATTATAGTCAATATCATAGATACAAATTGTTCTGCTATATATTTATTTCCCCTTATTAAACTTCTAATTTAAATATCTAATTTTATTGATTATAATTTTTAAGTATTTATATTTTTAAATTTGCACATCATTCTAATTCCTTTTAATAGAACTTTATTTATTATAATACTAAGGTATCATTGGGGAATTATCCTCCTAGTCTCCCTTTCAAGATTTTACTTCAAGCACCTGCATCCCAAAAATACATGCACATGAGGAATATCCAGGCCTCACATAACTGTCTTTGAATAACCCCTTAATTAGTTCTTAATGAAAAGCAGGAATCTTTCCATGTAAATGGTCAACCCTGTTAAATAAAGACTAGAGTTTATAATATCTTGACTCTAGCCCTATTAAACATGGTAATGACTATTTCAGCTCTTCAATAGTAATTTAAAATCCTTCAATCAAGAGATAGCAAGATAAATGTTTAAATAAGCTTTTAATGAATTTAGGCTTGTACCTCTGGATTTTATGTTTTCTAATCTACTTTCAACTAATGCAATGATTAAATATTTAATAAAAAATTGAATAATAAAATCAACACCTCATACATTTGGAGTGAAGTGGGTTTATATGTTTATATATTTACTCTATAAGCACTACATCTAACTGCTGGACACTGATAAATCAGATTACAAACTGGTAACAGACGTAGAATATATACACAGAAAGCAATAAGGCACCTAGAAATGGTTATTTGCCTTAAGAGAATTGTTTGACTTTAATTCAATTGAAATCATACTCAGTTGAATATTTCTTTTATGCTAAAATATGCTAGATAAACATTGTGCAGAGTTGTAGAATAAAAGATGGAAGAAGACACAATTTAATACAGAATTTATGTGTACTACTACAAATACACATACCAAAGTTTGGTGCTAGGACAGAGTGAAAAGAATAATTCTCTCTCTCTCTCTAGCGAGATGGAAGAGGTAGTGGTAAAAGAAAATAGAATTTTGGGGAAATTTTATCAGAAACAACATGGATCTTAAAGAATAACTAGATGGTCAGCAAGGAGTAGCATTCCCAAGTCAAGGCAATAGCATATGCAAAGACACAGACATACACAAAGTGCAAGATCTGTATTCTGAGAAGGGACATCCTGCTTTTCTGTGGTGCTGTTTTACTGAAGGATAGTCTCTGAAGATATGACTGTAAAGATGATTTATGGTAGAATCACTTAGTTCAATTCAGGAATTATCATTTAAAAACTACTACATCAGAGTCACTCTGGCACTGGAAACACAGAGATAATAATTTTACCTAGCTTGTAGAATAGCCATAGGAATTTATTGATTTAATATTCTTAGAGACATTAGTTCAATGTTTGATTTATAGTGAAAAAAATTGTATAACTTTTATTGCAGAACTGAAAAGTAAAACTGAGGCTAGAAAATATAGATTTCTAAAAGTCACATGCATATATACGTGGTGGTTGAAGCCATGGGAGTATAGAAGAGATGACTTAAGATGAATATCTGCCATGAGAAGACAAATTCTCCACAGTAACATCTTCAAAACACAGAGAAAGCACTGCAGAGGTTGACTTTAAAGAGTATTCAGATAAAATTCAGAAAAAAAGAGACTGGAATCTCATAGACCATGGAAGATGACAGTGTCAAAAAGGAATGTTTATCCATCCTTATCAAATACTTAGACAGGTGGCAGAGTAATTGAACTGGAAAGAGGTCAATGAGGTGAGGAAAAAATATGGGATAGCAGTCATCAGCAACTTTTTCAAGATGATAAAGAGAAGAGAAACACAATATTTTAAAAAATCAATGATATTTAGTCTTTGCCCTGTAAAGCCATACTCCAGGGAAGGGGCACTGCCATGGCTAAGTTGATTCTGTTCATATGTAGACACTTCCCAAAAAGGGACTCATCTGATGGACACCAAAACTTACAGCAGCTGAGTGATGACTGCAGCAGTCCTAATGGGGAAATTGGTTTGCATACTCTCTTTGCTTAGTTCGCATCTACAGAAGTAGTTTGCAACCCATCTAGCAAATAGAGGCAAGGGATGCCACTAGACATCCTACAATGTACAGTAGAGCCCCCCACAATAAAGAATTATCCATTCCAAAAAGTCAGTAGTGCCAAAGTTGAGATGTCCTGATCCAGAAAAATAGAGAGACTAACCATTGTATACCAAACACATAGAGCTGTTGTAATGATTAAATATGTCAATCCTTGTAAAGCACATAGAAAACTACGCAGTATTTAGTGTATACTCAATAAATATTAGCTAACATAAAAATAATGATGAGCATGACCATGATGAATCTCAAATTTCATCTTATATTACTTAAAATTGTATGAAATTAATAGAAATCATCATCATTTTACCCATGAGTAAAGATAATTCCAAATATACATATCTATATACAAAAAGAAAGAGTCTCAGACTAACTGGTATAAACATTCCTGGTTAAAACATAAAATATGCAAAGTAGCCATTGTTAGAGGATAAATAGAATGAAGTAAACAATTTAACTCCTTTTGTTTTCTCACTGAATTGTCTAAACATTTGAGCATTAAGTAAAAATGAGTACCATTTTATTTTTTCTTATTACAGAATATTTTATCTTGTTTAGAAGTAATACATGTATTTGTAGGGAAAAAGCTGTAAAACTAATGATAGTTTTCTTTCCTACACAGCAATACAACTTATATTTTTTATCTCTTGTCATTCATTCATGTTTTCAAAACTTGTGCGTTACAATTATCTTAACTGCAAAATTTTTTTTTTTTGAGCTGGAGTCTCACTCTGTCGCCCAGACTGGAGTGCAGTGGCTGCTCCCGGACACCGCAGCCTCGCCTGCTGGGCTCCGGCGATCCTTCCGCCTCAGCCTTCCGAGTAGCCAGAATTACAGGCATGCGCTACCACGCCCGGCTGATTTTTTGGTTTATTGTAGAGATGAGGTCTCGCTGCCCAGGCGGGTCTCGAACCCGCGGGCTCAGGCAATCCACTCACCTCAGCCTCCCAAAGGCGCGGGATTACAGGCTGAGCCACCGAGCCCGGATGCAAAATTTTTTAAAAACTAAAATTATCCGAACAATGAAAGTAGCCCCTATTTAAATTTACTTAAATATGAAAGTTTTGTTGTTGTTTTGTTTTTGTTTGTTTCTTTGTCTTAGCTCATGTAACACAAAGTTTACCAATGCAGCACCAAGTACAATAGGTCTGGATGCTGGTTCCACTTCTCTTTGTTTCTCATGGTCCCATTTTCCTTCTTCTTTGGGCTTCATTATCATACAATTAGGGAAAAAAAGTTAAAGAAGTACTAGGAGTCCTTTAAAGGTACAACAGCACCCAAAAATGAGAAAAGGAGGGGAGAATACATCAATGAGTGTTCCTGATCTCAAACCAGGCAAAGTAGGAACCAAAGGGAGGCTCAAACTTTACCTGTATGATGACCACTTGTATATCTAATCCTGAATTGTACACCACATCTTTAAAATTTAAAAAAGAAAAGGATGATTTATCTTATTGAAATCAGTAACAACTTGACCAGAAGTATTTCCTCCAGAAGAATTTTTTATCTTAACTCCTTGCATATGGATAAATCATTTGCAAAAAGAATCATGCCATCATCAGTTTAGACAAATTTGGCTTCCCTTCTGAATAACTGCTTTCTCTACATAGGTGGTTATAAAACAAAGGAAACTACTTGATTAAAAGTGGAATTATTTTAGGAAGAAATATATAGAATAATTACTTGATGGACAACAGTTCCAGATCACTTCATCTCATACTTTAATGTGTACATGGACCACCTAGAGATCTTGATAAAGTGCAGATTTGGAATCAATAGGTCTGTAGGTAACCTAAGACCTTGCGTTTATAATAGCTTCCCCAGAGGTACCAATAATCATGACCCTGAGATAACAATTTCCGTAAAAAAGTATGGGAACTTTTATTATGCACTTATTTTGAAGTTGGCCTTTATTGGAACTTGAACTACAAAGTAAAATAATCATGGTCTCCATCTCCAAGAGGATCAAGACTAATAAGTAATTTATTGTCTAGTGTTATTCTAGAATTCTAATATAAAAAGAAAATTATATGACCTTACCATTACAATTCTGAAATTAGAAATATGGTTATACTTATACTATTATTATAAACTAAATTAATATTTAAATCTTATGGATACATGCTAATCCAAATGCTCTGCAAAATTCTTTGAAACCATTTAGTCAGTTATTCCTGTTGCTAACCTAGGTAATGTGGAGGTAAGCTCTACATTTTATCCCTACATCTTTAAGTATGGAGATAGAGTCAGCACTTTTTTCAGTTTTTAATTTATAGCCTATTTACCTAATTATTTGAATTTATGTATAAAATTATTTCTGACTTCACTGAGAATTTTGTTACAATCATGCACTTTATTATGATAAAAAATAATAGGTCCACATATTCATGGAGATAATTTTTTTTAAACTTTGGAATATAAGACTTGATTTTGTGTTAGTCCAAGTTCTCTGAACAGTAAGCCAAAATAACATTAAATGAGAAAGAAATCTCAGAAGAAAGCCTGTGGGAATAAAGAAGGAGAGAACTAGGGGAAGCTTGCTGGAAAATGTGAGAGGAAAGTTACAGTTAGCTAGTTACTTACTGTGGCAGCATCTTGGACTGTCATGCCGATCCAAAAAAAGTTAGGCAAAACAGTTGTGTCCTAAAACCAAAGCTGTGCATCAGAAGATTGCTGCATCCCCCAGGAATAGGCCTTCCTTAGTATTCCTGCCATGCTCAGTCTTTGGTAGCTGCCTAAGAGTTGCCCATCAGCACAAGAACCAACGTGAATTTCAGAGCACAGCTGCTAGGCCCTTAGACACTTAAGTTCTCTACAGCTGGAGATCTGAAAGGCATATTTTCATGGCCACCACGGTCCTATCAATGAGACAGTGCCCTTTGCAGAGCTAGTAGAGTAAAATATTATATTCTATATATTTACATTTGTTCCATTCAACCACATATACAAAATGACAACTGACCTAAAAGTACTGTCAGCATATGCTTCCTGACATCCTAAAAATAACTCCAATTTATCTTTTTACGTACCTAGGAAAAATATTAGATTTAAAAATCTCAGCATGTGTGAGCCTTCTGAAGACTTTCTAGAATTTCTATTTTGTGAGAATTTGGATAGTAAAACTGGACATCTGAAGGACACATTTCATTACATTCCAGGAAAGCCTTAACATGCAAATGTAACACCACAGCTACTTACTGAATTTTGTTATTTAGGTAACACAGTAAGATAGGAAAAAGCTAAAATGATGAAAATCACACCTGGAAGAGTCTCAAAGTATTGCATGGCACACAAGCATAGATCAAATTCTGAGGACAATATAAAAATTATAATATTCAATCTTTTTTATAGATGAAATCTTAAAATTTAAACATGATGGCTATATTTTATAATGTCACGGTTAATTTTTTTAGCAGTACTCATTACTTCTCTCTGAGAGAAATTTCTATATTAAAAATCAGTTTAAGATCACCAAAATTATTGCAGTATTTTGAACTTTTAGTGACATGCTTATTCAACAAAAGAGTGAACAAGATGCTCAAATGTTATAAAATGTCAATGACTATATATGCTGAGAAGAGTAACTAATTTAGCAAAGCTCTAAGACTTGACTTTTGACTATGGCAATTATCTAGTTCTGATTTTTTAAAACAAGTTGTCTGATGCCTTACATTCAGAAATGGGCTTTCTTCTGCAATCAAAACTTCTGATCAACCACAGGTCTAAAACAATTTTTCAAATACTGATTAGCTCTGAAAATGTATGCTACATTAACAAATCTAAAAAAATTGATTTGTGCATTAAAAAACTTTTGGTTTGTCATCATGCAAGCTATTTTACAAAACTAATCAGTTTCACAAAAAAACCGGGCATTCCTTGTTATGGTCAATTTTTTTTTCACAGCTGCATACTATTCTAGAAATATATAATATGATAAAACTGGAGCAATAAATATAGCTTTATTGTTTTTAGTTGAAATAAAAGTTTATCATTCTTTATTTTTGTTTGTTTTTTGTTTGTTTTTTTGAGTTGGAGTCTCACTCTGTCGCCCAGACTGGAGTGCAGTGGCCGCTCCCGGCCACCACAGCCTCGACCTGCTGGGCTCCAGTGACCCTTCTGCCTCAGCCTTCCAAGTAGCCGGAATTACAGGCATGCGCTACCACGCCTGGCTGATTTTTTGATTTATTGTAGAGATGTGGTCCTGCTGCCCAGGCGGGTCTCGAACCCACGGGCTCAGGCAATCCACTCACCTCAGCCTCCCAAAGGCACGGGATTACAGGTTGAGCCACCGAGCCCTTCTAGGTTTATCATACTATGAGACAAGATATTACATCATTCTTGTTGATGATTACTAGATTTCATTAAAAGCTTATTGTTTTGTCATAGTTGAACAAAGCCATCAAAAAATTTGATTAATTAAAAAGACCTTAAGTTCTCAGGAGATAAAGAAATAATAAAACAATCTAGTTTTAAAATGAAATGTAATTTGTTAAAAATTCCAAAAGCAAAGTATTTTGGAAAGCTTTGAGAAAAAATTATAGTTTAAAATTTAAAATAATAAGTTTATGCTTCAGAAATTGTAAATGTAAGCTAGATAGAAATGTAAGCTAGATAGAAATGTAAGCTAGATAGAAGCTACTATGAACAAACAATATACTTCTAAAGGTATTATCACAAATAAAATATACCCAACTACCAGGGTAAATTCAAAGATTGCTCTTAGGAACTTGAAAACCCCTCACAATCACTATTAAAAGGAAAATCAGTGTGCTATAGAAGATAATATCTAAGAAAATTGCTTATAAATATTAAAAGAAGTCTGTACATCAGCATCAGCTTTCTTTGTCACAAATTAGAAGAGGCAATCTCATATGCTTTTCAGTTTACCTTATTGCTCCTACTTAAATCCTGAGTAATTTTTAGAAAAAAATTTAAAAGGAGTGTTTAATGGTTGAAACTTTGTGACAGAGACAACTGAATTAGTGGCATAGAAGTTTATCTCTACTCTTTTGAATTAAAAACCTTTTGCTTAAGGTCTCTGTCATAAAGACCCAATTTAAACTTGTAAAGGTGGTAAGCAGAGGTATACTAATACAGGAGCAGGACTGAGAGCTCATCCTTTCCCCCTCAACACTAAAGAAAATATGAAACAAATTTGCAGAAGAAAATAGCAGACGGTTTCCTTGAAGGCAAATTTTCATTCCAATTTTACTAAGATCTTAGCTACAGTCTGCAAAATTCACTTCTGATGTTTTATGCTAAGCACATCTGTTGTTGGTAGCTGGGAGACAAGCATACTCATTTTTTTAGAAGTCTATATAAATGGAAAAGAGTGGCATTATGCAAAGGCTTTTATAAGTATCACTTAGAATAAAATCAGTGCTATTTAGTCCACGTAAGCATATTCAAGAAGAATTTTTCTCCGATCCAGAACAGATTTCTGTAAGTTATTTTACCCTAAGAAATGTGAACTCCTCTTGTAGATTCAAAACAGAGTATTTCATAGAAGTTCAAATTCCAATAATCAGCTACTTACCCACTATAACAAATTATGTTAATAATTAGATCAGCCAAGATGATTTTAAAAGTAAATTCCAATTCCTAGGTTTCATTATTTGTGACTTCATTTAACAAATGAGATGATGAAATATTCCTCCAAAAAGAGTAACATTACTTGTTCTAAGTAGTATAGAAACCAACTCAGAAAAGTAACAACATTTGTTTGATAGTAAAATCAAATAATATTGGAGGTGTGTGTGTGTGTTTGTGTGTTTGTGTGTGTGTGTGTGTGTGTGTGTGTGTGTGTGTGTGTGTGTGTGTGTGTGTGACTTTTTACTATCCAATATATTTGTCTGTCCCAGACCCTTAGAGCAAGGCGAGGATCCTCAATTTCGAACATATTTCACTGTTGCACATCTTTTAAAAAAAAATGCCATTTAAGCTTGAAACCCAATAATTACAAGAAGCTAGACATATGAAGAAAATAAATCATTCTAGGCAGAGGAAAAATACTTTCCAAACGTCCAGAAGCAGGAGAGTGGTTTGTACTTGCAGGATTAAGGAAGTTAATAAAGTACAATGTGGCTAGGCAGTGACTTTAAAAATACTTGAGCCTGACCCACAGTAAGAAATTAATTTGACATTGTCACCTAATACACACCCACAGACACACACATGTACACATATAACTTAAACAAGGGTATTAGGAAACATTTATCCATACCACATGGTATGTACTTTTGATGATTTTTGCTTCTAGTCTTTTCCTTTGTTCTCTCTCTTTCTATTATTATTATTAATATTATTATTATTGCTATTATTTGAGTTGGGGGGGTCTCACTCTATCAGTCAGGCTGGAGTGCGGTGGCACAATCATGGATCACTACAGACTTGACCTCCTGGGCTCAGGCAAACCTTCTACCTCAGTCTCCAAGTAGCTCGGACTACAGGTGCACACCAAAACAGCCAGCTAGTTTTTCATTTTTTGTAGAGACAAGGTCTTTCTCTGTTTCATAGTCTGGTCTTGAGCTCCTGGGCTCAATCAATCCTCCTGCTTTGGCCTCCCAAAGTTCTGGGATTATAGGCGTGAGCCACCGTGCCCGGCCTCTCTCTCTTTTTAACATGGATAGAGACCACTAAGCTGATTTTGCAACCTATTAATGGGTCACCCTGCAGTTTGTGAAACAACAGAGTAGAGAAGAGTGTGATAGAGACTGCTATAAAGTGATGCAGTCAAGACAGGCAAGTGCCAGAGTAGGTAGGGTTGGTAGGCCACTAAAAGGGGTTTGCTTTATAAGCTATAGTAGGGTGCCAGATTAAAATACATGCTGCTCAATTGAACTGAAATTTTAGATAATATAACTACTCTTAGTGTCATATGTTTTATTTAATACTTGTACTGCAACAATACAATATTTAAATTACAGCACTTGTCCTATGCTAATATCTGTGTGTGCATAACACAATGAATGGTGTCCCAAGCAGGATACTAAGTGATAGTCTTCTCCTGTCACTGTAATAATTCATGAATTAGTTAATATCAAGTATGTTTTTGATTTTGACATTTTATGAGAACACAATAAATAGATTATATGTAGAAATTCAGTAGTGTCATCAGCTATTTCTGTATGTCTATTATGTTTAATAGATATAATAGAATTTTCCACATTTATGTGAATCCTATATTTTATCTGCCATTCCTAATCGAAGACTGAGTTTGTTGCAGCTCTATTCACAATAGCAAAAACATGGAATCAACCAGGTTGCCCATCAAAGCTGAACTGGATAAAAAAAAAAATGTGGTACATATACACAATGGAATATTATGCAACCATAAAGAAGGACAAGCATGGACTTCACAGCAACTTGGATGGGTTTAGAGTTGACCATACTGTGATCTATCACAGAAACAAAGAACAGAGTACCATATGTCCTCACTCATAAGCAGACCTTGAACAATTATCATAATACTATAAGAAAGGGATTGGCAGTAGAGGGAAACTGCCTGGGGAGGGGGAGGTGGGATTGGCAGTTGAGGGAAACTGCCAAGGTAGGGAGGGGCATACCTCATCAGCAAGGGTACCGCATAATGAATATTTGTATACCTAACCCTGAATTGTACCCCATATCTTTAAAATAAAAAAATTTTAAAAATTATACAATTTTAATCCAGAGTAATTCATAGAGATATAAATAATCTGATCTCTCTTAAAGGTGTCTCTAGTTACTATGGGATAAATTAGTTGAAGAGGCAAGAAAAACTCAGGTAAGAGACTTGTTGCAAGAAAGGCTACTATGACCTTCAGAAAGGATGACAGGGATCTGGGGAGCTGAGAATATTGGTTAATATAATATAGTACAGTGAATTTCAGAAATATGCCAGGGCCCAGAGCAAAAATGAACTAATCGAAATAAGTCTTATCAGATACTAGCATATTCATCATATATATTTTTTAAATTGTAACGTTTATCTTTCAAAACAGCATTAAGCTAAATGTTATACAGATAATAAACACAAACTTTTATGGGTCTGTTTGAAGAACATTCTTCTCCCCTGCTCCTCACCCCCTGCTGACCTGGTTCCACTGAGACAGCCCTCAGTGTGGTTCCAAGCCCCTGGGACTGAAAGCTTGGAGGTTTGGATATAGTTTCAAACCTAAAGAGGGAAAATGAACCCAGGCTGCTCATCACCACAGACTCCTCAGCACAGCTTGTGAGATTGTCTCAGAGAATGCTCCTGAGGTTTTGGGGAGAATTTTAGAGTAGAATTTTTCATGTGGTAAGATGCTTACATATAAATCATATAGTGGTGTCTTGATTCAAGTGCCTGTTGTTTAAATTATTTAAATATGATATTTATAAAAACTTATTGGATGTCATGGCTTCTTAGAGAATATTATGTCTAATCATAGCTCTGTCTTTAGTCCAATAAGTCATACAGTCATTTAAACACTTATTTTATCTTTTATATTTTTCATAATTCTAACAAAAATAATTTCTCGGAATCATGTCCATTAAGTAACCATGTTGAATGACTTAACATTTTAGTTTAATAATGCAATGTTGTTTCAACACCTTTTCCAATAGATTTTGAAAATGTAACCAGGTCTAATTTAGAAAGGCTTAGTTTCACTGCTTAACTGTCCATGAAATCACAAGGATTCCTCAAATCCCTAAAAAGAATGTAAAAAATAAGTAAACCCTATGAAATAAGTTAAACAAAGAATACCAGTCTCTTTTCCTTTAAAAAGTTAACTAGCATCAGTGGAAATAGCGCAGATAATCATTGGGACCAACCAAAATGTAGGAGGACGTTTACTCAAATATCAAAGTTAATTCAAACATAGCCACTGAATAAGTTGTAATCTTACAAGACACTGTCTATATACATGAAGGACAATGAATTATGTCCCAAGCATAATAGTTGATAGAAGTCTTCTACTATAACTATAATAATCCATGAACTAGTTACTATCAAGGATGTTTTTGATCACTGGCATTTTATGAGTAAAATAAATGCATTTTATGTAAAAGTTCAGTGGAGTCATAAGCAATTTCCATATATGCATTATATTTAATAGACATATTTATAATAGAATTTTTCCAAATTAAATTGAAGTCACATTTCATTTCACTAAGCATTCAGAATTTAGATTTCTTTAGAATTAAAGCATGTATAATCTACATATTTCCCTTCTTCAGCAATTTTCTATTTAAAGTCAATCCAATGCACCTTTTTTCTTTCTCTAATAGTAATAAAGTCTCATGTTAATTAATAAAAAGAGTGTTCATCATTATTCATAGTTGTAGGAATTTGCCATAAACTTATGATGAAGAGTGTATCGTCAATCACTTAAACCAATTCCTGATTTTAGGCTAATTCAGAAATATCTAAAATCATGTCAAATCAGATAACCTAAACAAAAGTAGCACAGATTGCATCAATCAAAGATCACAGAAAAACTCTGCAGTGTGACTTAACTCAGTTTGTTCCAATACAAATGACCTTATTTTCATAACCTGAACATAGCAGAGATTCTTTTAATTTCAAGAATTAATGTATTTTAAATTTATTTGTATTAGATCAGAATTTTTTTAGGCCAATGCATAATCAGTATAATCAGTGTATGATTCTAGTTTTTGATGTGGAAAATAGTTATAACTACAAATAACAGGACTAACAGGAATGTTGTAGTAATTTATGAAGGTAAAAAGGATTAAATAATTTAATTTCAGTGGATTACGGATTAAACTGACTGCTTATCAACTCAGTCATTGTGTTTTAAAACCCTTATCCCACTTGGGAAGAGAGGTTTACTATTATCCTACTACTGTAAAAACTTAGGAGCTGTGGTAAATGTGGTGAAATAAAATGACCTGTTGAGCTGAATATTTCCTTTCCATTTATTTTTTTCTACCATATAAGAGAACATTTGAGTTCAGTATATATTCCCCTTAATTTTTCTTCAGACAGCTGCTTATAAAATATATAGTAATCATTTTAGTTTTGTAATTTAATTTTTCTTGGGATTTTTTTCCCTTTGTTTTTAGACTCCATTCCCTATGTTGAGACATCTTAGTTTTGTTGAATAAAGTAAATATCATGTATAACCTTCAGAAATGTTTTCATTCAAATATGTTATATGACATTTCCCTCACACATATATACTATCATGCATTGCATAATATAATTCAATACATGTTGTCTTTCATTAATATATTACATTTAATAAGTCAATAGATTAATAGATTAACAGTGTCCAAAGTCTCCCAGTTAAGCATGCCTGTGTTTCTCATTTACTATGCCTTTAGATTGTAAAGTTTTATCTCTTGAAATCTACAGCTAATAGCAATGCTATAAAGTCTACAAATATATTAGCAACTTTGACAATTATAATTATAGTACAGCTGACAAAGAGTTTGCCTCTGGGGTGTTCATGTCAATATTTGTAAAGTGAAGCAATTGACAGAAAATCTAAATGATCATCAATGAGAAATTATGACACAAAATAAGATGAACTTATTTGGGGGGAAATGCATGTGTGTCTTTGTCTAAAAAAGATAAACACAAGAATGTTTAAAATCTATGAATCACTTAGGTTTTTGTGTATTTTCTAGTTATAATTCTAGAAAGCTATTAGTAAAATTTTTAAAAGTCAGCACAAGAGACTTTTACAAAAAGTGATTTGGGAGCTATTAAATACTACCTTTGCCAGTAAAATTTTGACCAAAAAAAAAAATTAAAAGTCATGCCTTCATAAACCTAGAGGCTAAATATGTGTGTTTCTTTCTCTCCCCAAGGTTAATATAAACTAGGGTTTTTGAGGCACATATTCCGTCTTCTGCTTAGAACATCCTATTCATTAAAAACAAGTATTGACCGGGCATGGTGGCTCAAGCATGTAATGGACTTTGGAAGAACTTCCCAGAACTTTGGAAGGCCTTCCCAGAACTTTGGAAGGCCAAAGCGAGAGGATTGCCTGAGCTCAGGGGGTCGAGAACAGCCTGGGCAACTTGGTGAGACCTCGTCTCTAAAATATATCAAGAAATTAGCTGGCCATGATAGCATGCCTGCAGTTCTAGCTACTTGGAAGGCTAAGGCAGAACAATCACCTGAGCCCAGCAAGTCAATGCTGGGGTGACCATGAGCATGCCACTGCACTCCAGCCTAGGTGACAGAGTGAGACTCAGACTCAAAAAAAAAAAAAAAAAAAATGAGTGCTAGCCATTCAGCCAATTTGACTACCACATTTATTATAATGTGATGAATTTGTAAGGCACCCCTTTCTAAAACACTAATTTTAAAGAAAAAAATTGAAAACAACACTATATTAATCATAGTTGACTTAAAGAAATTAATCTTATTTTAGAAATACTACACAGTTTTTCCCATCCCCAAAACTCTTCTATAATTAGTTACTTGTGCATAAGTTTTTATATGATATTTAACAGTACTAATATTCAATAAATTTAAATCACATAATGAGTTTTAGTAGAAAAACATCTTAGGCTACTTTATTAAAAAACTGGAATTACAATCTTATTTTGAAATAAGGAGATAGATTTTCTGCATAAGTTACCTTCACCTTTCTAAAAATCAGTTTATTTACCTGGAAAATAAAACTCAAAAATTATTTAAATTATTGGCCATAAATGTATCAATTTTTCTTTGTCTGATAATTATTTCAGATTTTTCATACTTATTTTTAATGCATTTTTGGCTATAATTGAGGGTTTCGCTTGTGTGGTCAATCTCAGTTTAATGAAGCCATATACAGATTGACTATCCCTAACTGAAAATCCAAACGTTCTAAAATCTGAAACTTTTTGAACACCTATATGATGCCACAGTGGCAAATTCCACACCTAACCTCATGTGATGGGTCATAGTCAAAACTTTGTTTCATGCACAAAATTATTTAAAATATTGTATGAAGTTGCTTTCAGGCTATGTGTTTAAGGTATATATAAAACAAATAAATTTTGTGTTCAGACTTGAATCCCAAGATAATCTCATTACATAATGCAAATATTCAAAAATCTGAAAAAATCCAAAATTTAAAACATTCCCTAAGCATGTTGAATAACAGACACTCAACCTGTATTTTCATTCTTTCTGTATTTAGCAACTATATTATTTCACTATTTTATTTATAATATTTTAAATTTATTTTTACCTAATTGGGTATTATTATATGGTTTTGTATTGGTATGGGTTCATATTTTCTGGATCTTTTTAGACTAGCTTGGTTTCTCCAGGACACAAAAATTCTATATATAGTTACAGAGAACTAGAAAATCTTAACAATTCATGAATCATTTTAACTCTTAGGATACAAGTGCATTTTACTGATGATTCGTGGTGTTGAGCATGTTTCCATGTTGGCCATTTGTATGTCTTCTTTTGAGAAATGTCTATTCAGATAACTTGCTTTACACATGTATCAAAACATAACATGCACTTCAGAAATATATACAATTGTTATACATCAGTTAAAAAAGATATAAGCACTTCCTCTGTCTACAGTGTCTCCAGAATAATATTTCTCATATTATATCAACAAGAAAAGATCAAAAATCAACACAGAAAATATTAATTTCAATATCTGTACAATTTGTTTTCCTAAGAACTATATAATAGATTTTTAATTCTTACTAATATATTCCAATTTTTACTTTATCATACATTTTTCAATTTTTAGCTATAGAATCAGACTCTCCTATAACAACAAACTAAATAGGTGGCCATAGTTTATTTTCTACTTTATGTTAATTTTTAAATATATTATGTATAAGCTTAAAAATGTGTGAACCTTTTTGTTTCAGAAAAAGAAACTGATCTTTATCATTTTCAAGTTATTAAATTCTCAAGTAAAACTGTCTAGTCTGTGATTAAGAACACCAAAATGGAGATTATATAACTTAAATCATGGCTCAGCCTGATTTTAAAATAAAGATGTCTCTCAAAAGAGAAGAAGAAAACAGGGGGATTTGGCATAGGTAATGACAGTAAGTCTCCCTCCAATCAGACAGTAAATTTTAAGAAAGTGACAATGATATGTTAGGACAAAAAGCACATGAAAAAGAAAGGAGGCAGAAGGAAATGAACAAATTAAGACATTTCATGAAGGTATACTATCCCATTAGGAGGAGGAGTAAATATTACTGTCAGACTATATATATATATATACTCCCAAATTGTAGGTTTGGGAGTAATAAAACATAAAACAGACATTAGTCCTTTGAAAAGGAATGATTTTTATAGGAAGAAAACTAGACACACACCTGAAGAACACAAGAGTATATTTAAGTGTAACGACTTGTCTTCTGGAAAGAAAGAATCAAAATCACATAGATGTCAATTATCTCTAACAATTTATGAATTCAAAATAGACTCCTACAAAATGACAACAGGTATTTTTATGGAAGTAGACTGGTGGATTCCGATGTTCATATGGAAAAACCCCAAGGAAAATTTGAAAAAAGAAATGAGATAAATGAGGTAAACCTGTACATATATATTGTTTGACTTGACAGTAATATTCACTCCTCCTCCCAATGGGATAACATACCTTTATGAAATGTCTTCATTTGTTCATCTCCTTTATACCAGATATTATAATGTCATAAAGCCTTGAAAAACAATGGTAATGGCACGTAGCAACATACAAAATGAAACAAAAAAACCAGAAATATCACTCTACCCATTTAGGAATTGAGTATGTGTTAAAGGCAGTCTTTCAAACAAGTAAGCTAAAGGTGGACTCTTCCACCTTTAAATGTTGGATCAAATAAGTACAATTTGTGTAAATAAATAAATAAAAATATCATCTTAACGCATGTCTCACACCATACATCAACATAAACTACACATAGATTGAAAAGAAAATGTAAAGAACCTATTAATTAGGTCATTATTAATTTTGTAGTAGGGAAAGCCTTTGTAAATAAAACTTAAAACTCAGATCCATAAGAAAAAAGTATACCTTTGAATGTACTAAATCCAAAACATCCTTGGTATAGAACAATGTCTGCAAGGTCAAGGGACAAATGAAAATGTTATGCAAAGTCACTAGATAGACAGTAGATGGCAAACTGTATATTTATGCAGCACCAAAGTATTGCTGCAAATGTTACTTTCAAGTCATAGACAGGAGCACTAAGTAGTACAAGGGAGAATTAGATGGTCAACACAATAATTTTTGATTATCACTAAAAATCTAGTAGTCAAACTTAGCAGCAGTAATGTCATGAGTCTCTTTGGTTGATATCACATGAAGTCCACAATGTCACCTAAAAGACATTCTAGAAACAAACAAACAAAAATCTTGAATTCAACAAGCTTTCAGATGCAAATTCACATTTGCAGAAAATACAGGATAAGAAAATAAGTCATATAATACCCCAAGGAAACAACCAGACAAATCCAGATATATCATTCTGCGGGAAAACCAGTCTAGTGTCTTTATCGAATCTTTGAAGCAAAAACCAAACCAACCAACCAAACAAAATATATATATATATATTATTCTAGGAAAAAAATGCTAACTAGCCTCTTTAAGAAGCTGATTGGACTAATTTATGCATGCACAAACACACCCATACACCACATATACATACGCAAGCTTTCATATATATATTTAAAAAGAGAGAAAGATAGACTGAAGATACAGAACAAGTAAATATATATATACTATGAGCCTGGACTGAATATGGCTTAGCTAAACCAATGATACAGGATATTTGGATACAATTGGAGAAATCTGAATCTATAAATGAAGTAACTATATTAACATACAAAAATAGTTATTGTTAAAGAAAATTAGCAGAGTTGTGAAACAGCACGGCAGTCTGATCTCATTTTATACAAATACATTATCTATAAGACATTTGTAGAAAATCTGAGTATAGATAAATGTTTTAAGACTATCAACCACGAAGCCGGGCTTGGTGGTTCAGCCTGTAATCCCACACCTTGGGAGGCTGAGGTGAGTGGATTGCCTGAGTTCGCGGGTTCAAGACCCACCTGGGCAATTTGGCGAGACCTCATCTCTACAATAAATCAAAACATTAGCCGGGCATGGTAGCGCGTGCCTGTAGTTCCAGGTACTCGGAAGGCTGAGGTGAAAGGATTACGGTGACCGGGAGCAGCCACTGCACTCCAGTCTGGGCGACAGAGTGAGACTCCAACTCAAAAAAAAAAAAGAATATCAACAAGATTTTAAGACTACAAATATCTGCGTGATCATAATACGCTGTTTACTTTTGCTTATTATTACATATTTCCACAATCAAAATATAAACATTTTGTAATAACAAAAGGCTGCTTTTAATCTTTTATAAAATTATTGGTTCTGAAATGTTAAAAACACTTCTTTTAAACATAGTGTTAGCCCCTCCTTGGTCATGCATCTGAAAAAATATATGGTTATCTTTAACATGTGATTCTGAATACTACTATTTTACAAGATGTGCTTGTATATGTTTTTATAAGTTCTCACAACCTGAAGAGGACTAACTATAAAAGTCAAATCAAAACACTATGCACATTTTATGGGAGAATTCACTTTCAGTCTGCAGAAGGACAATAGTTCCACCAGAACTGTTCAACCCTTTTTTGACTCTATTCCCCTTACTGGTTTTCTTCCCTCTTGGGTTGCCTCTTAGACTTTAAAATTTGGGGGTGACAAAATGATTATTTTGTACAAATTGGAGTTACTATGTCTTGCTTTCCTGGGCTTCCTGATTTTGTGAGCAGTTTTCTTTTCTCCCAGACTTAGATCATATAGTTTTCCCTCATAAATATTTAAATAGGAATTATTAATATTATTCACATATATTTAATAACAACCCTTCATCAAGTAGAGCTGCTGCCACTAAAACCTAACTGACACCTTTTGATGGATACTGTTTTGATAGGAGCTGTAAAGAACAAAGCAGCAGCCTGACAGCTGCAGTAAAGCAAGCATAACTTCATCCCAGGACAGGCCAGCGACAGCCACTTGAGGTGCAGTCTCCAGGTGGTTTCATTTATCTCTCTGATACCTTTCAAATACCTCTCTAGCAAAATGCCTCAAGCAACACACTCAGCTTTCCAGGTGTGGTCTTGAAGCATACTGTAGAGGGGTGTAGAACCTTTTCAGGAAATAATCCCCCAAAATCATATTTTTAGAAAAAAAGAGTTTAATCAGTTGCCTTTTAAAAGTTAACTTTCAACAACTTCAACTAATCTTGTGTGGTCTTGACTGCTCACTATCTGTCAAACATTCAGGATCAAAAGAAAATGCTCTTTAATCATGCTTTCTACTGTAAACTAAGAATAACCAGATTATGGAGACTCAATTTTAAGCTTAGATCTTAATGGGAATAAAATTTATAGAATAGAATTACCAGGGTTATTTTTGTCTGTTTAATGAAATTTCTGTTGAAACAGAAATCTCCCTGTGGAAACATTTATAGTTTCCTCATATGGGCATTTCCTTGTGTTCCTTCAAAATGTATGTCCCTGGTAGCCAAGAACAAAAGGGAAATCATACCAAAAAAATGCACTTTCTCTCTATTAAAATAGACAATTAGATTGCATGATAACTCTCCATTGCCATTACAAAGAACAGACAGCCATGGCCTCTCACTGAATAAAAACTCCTCCAGCCTCTTTCTCCTCTCTACGCATGTGCTGTATTCAGGGTGTGTTTTGCAGCTGTAGGTGCTCAAATGTGGGGGAAGCTGGAAAAAAATATATTAAAGTACCCAAAGAAGAGAAGAAGAAGGTGAATGGAGATGGATTGTTTCTGTTTTGAATTAATAGAAAAACTAGCAGAGTATCACTTATCCCACCTGTATCTATCTAGTACCATTTACTCCAATATGGAAATAATTTGAACTGAGGTACACAAAGAAAACAAAGGGAAAGTAAAATAAACTATGACCAGGCAATTAAAATAACCCATCTAAGATTACTCACTTAAAAAAAATTTTTTTTTAAAAAGCCACGCAACTATAGCATCACTGTTGCCCTTCTCTTCTTATCTCTTTCTCATCCTCCATCTGTGCAATGTGTTTTGCCTCCTTTTCTTAATTCAGTATCTTATCTTCCCCACCCTCAATTCGCTCACCCAGTGAATGAGTGGTCTGTTTCGCATTCCTAAACACAATATTCCTGCTCAGATTTGATGGGTGACATAAGGTTTGTGTATTCAAATACCATTTTGCACGCTGTTCCACACTCCTCCTCCTCAGGATCATTAGTCACAGTATGTGTTCTGTGCTATGTGCAGAATATCCCAGCTGATAATGACAATTCTCAAAGAGCACTTGGAGTCTCTTTTTACTAACAAAGTATCAAGAGACCTCACAATTTGTCCCTTGTGATTCTACTCTTTCCCAGGCATAAGTTTTAGTATATAGACACTGACCCTCTTAGGATTTCCAAAATGTGTTTTGGTAAACTGACAGTTTTTCTAGGTAAACAAAAAGGAAGTTTTTTGTTTGTTTGCTTGTTTGTTTTTTATTGCTAGGGTTTAGCAATGAAGAAATTTTTAAATAGCCTAGAATTTTCAAATATATTATTTCAAACTGATTTTGTTTTAATTATGCATATCATCCACCAAATAACATAGTATAAAACATTGAAGAAAGGATGAAATTATCATAATCAGGCCTCTGGATTTAATATAAATCATTTTATTGGTAAAAATCATTAATTTTTATACTAACAATTAGATAATTTTTTTTTTTGAGTGGGAGTCTCACTTTGTCACCCAGGTTGGAGTGCTGGCATCCTCATGGCCACCGCAGCCATGACCTGCTGGCCTCAGGCGATCCTCCCGACTCAGTCTTCCAAGTAGCCAGAACCACTGGCGTGTGCCACCATGTCCAGCTAATGTTTTTGATTTATTGTAGACTCAAGGTCTCAACAAGTGGCCCAGGCTGGTCTTGAACCCCTGGGCTCAGTTAATCCTTTTGCCTCTGCCTCTCAAAGTGCTGAGATTATAGAAGTGAGCCGCAGCACCTGGTCTAGATAAAATTTTAATACAGCATCAGAAGGAAAAAAAAATCCAACATGATATTAGCTTGATATTTATATTTATGATCTATGTAAGATTTCCATAGATCATTATGAAGACTTCAAAAAATTCCAAAAGAAGGACTGCTGGTATGCTGAAATCTGGAGGAGAAAATATGAAAATCACCTGACATGGAACTAAATCAATATTATAAAGTCTAATATAATTTTTCAATTCCAGCTTATCAGAAATGTTCTTAAATGATCTGTGGTCATTTAAGTGGCCTCCAGCCACTTTTTTTGTTTTGACAACAAGCATTGTGGTGATTAGTCTCAAAAATGGCCCCTTTTGAGCCACATCTCCAGATATTCACATCTCTGTTTAGTTCCCTACAACATTGAATTTCCTCTGACCCCATATAACCAAAAAATTATAGAATAAAAATAATGCTGAATGAGTTTGAGGCTAGCTTTTAAGCTTGGAAACTTCTATCTGAAATACTCACTTATCGCAATAGACATGTAAAAAGTCTAACAATAATATTATTACCACATTAGCTAGGTAAAGAAGCCATGAAGAGATATGACTACCCCAGCCAGATGCCAGACATGTGTGTGAGTAAAGGAATTATCTTGGATAGTCCAGCCCCAGCAGATCTCAAAAGGAGAAGAAAAAAAAAACCAAAAAAAACAAAGCTATAAACTTACGGTCTTACACAACCTGTCCCAGCGGATCTCTAGACAAAGCTAACTCAAATTAAAGCACCAGAGAAAAGCCATCCCTGATGGAGCCTGCCTTAACATCAAATGCACATAATTTTGAGCAAAATTAAACAGTTGTTGTATGCTGCCAAATGTTGAGGCAGTTCATTAAGTAGCAATAAATAACTAAAACAGAATTTGGTTTGTAGATGTGAAGTCATTGCATGAAAAAAAGATATAAAATATGTAAAATTAGCTTTCAGACTAGGCAGTGAACCAAAGCCAGAAGACCACTGAAGAAATGGTTTTTATAAACTGGAACAGACTCCAGGAGGTTGTTGGTGAAGGTTTCACGGTCAGGGAAGAGAAAGTTATCAAAAGCTGAAGAAAAGATGCCAATTATATGTTGACAGAAGAATTGCTGAAACTACTACCTGTGGTTAAAAGGGTTATAATGATCTTGCAGATAATTAAGAAGATTTCAAATTAAATATTACAAATTCTACTTAGTTTCTTCTGAATTAATATCATATCATATCATTATATGGAAGAGAAAGATGTTTTAAAAAATCATTGTTTGTCCTCTGTTTCTGTGAATTCAACTTTTTTTTTAATACAGAGGCTGGGCAGTGGGAAGATTGGGGAGATAATCAAAAGATGCAACATTTCAGTTAGACTAGAAAAATAAGTTCAAGAAATCTACTGTATAGCACACTGACTACAGTTAGTAACAATATAGTGTATATCTGAAAATTGTGAAGGGAGTAGATTTTAAGTTTTCTTACCACAAAAAAGTATGTGAGATAATATATTTGTTAAATATAATTTAACTATTCCACAATGTATATATAACAAAGCATTATGTTGTATACCATAAACATATACAATTTTTACTTGTCAATAAATTTTTTAAAAAGAAAAACTGTTCACCTTTCAACATAAGTTAGAGAATTTACATAGGAAATGGTCCTTGTAGGATTAATAATAAAGATCTTTTTTTATCCCGCCAAAATATTCTCAAGGTAAGAAATGTACAAAGTTAAAATCCAAAGTGGGATAGTTAGTTTCCTTGTTAAGATTAAAGGTGCTGCCCCATTGAAAATTTCTGCTGTTCAGAAAAACTTCTAAGGAGCTTAAGGACGTATCTCTTACGCTGCTGGAGACCTGCTCCAGCTGGGTTCAGGGTACCCCAAAGGTGGAGACGGCACTGGCAATTGGGGGGAAGAAGAAAGAGAGAAAGAGAGAGAGAGAGAGAAAGAAAGAAGCTGGACTCCGGTCTAGTGCAGAAGCGATGTGTGTTATTGGGAATTACAACCGGTCTTTTATACACAAAGTCAGATGTGGGAGGGGCGTCCCCCTCCCACCAGAAAACTTAATCCATGAAAACTTAATCAATGATTGCCTTTAAATCCTTTTCATATGATAATCTTAAAATCCCATAACAAAGGATAACCTAATCTGTGACTGACATATTCTATAAACCTTTTTCATCCTAAGCTGATTGATTTATGCCAAGTTAAACAATTTTATAGAAGCTTAAGTATTTACTTTACAAACAAAAGTGGCCCATCCCAGAATGTTTGGAATGTGACCCAGTCCAAAGTTCACAGTGGGCTACCTGCAAGTAACCCAGCCACATTCTTTAAAAAAAAATGGCTGTCTTCTAAAACTATATTCTACAATTTACACCTTCAATAAATCCTAAGATCATGACCCAGAAGCCTGTGACCAATACTAAGGCTCTTAAATGTGACACGAGTTTGAATTATAAGTTGTGTGAAAGCCAAAACTGCAGTTTGTGGAAGAATGGGAGCAATGAGCTTCTAAAGTTAGCTTGTGTTCGTCCTGGTCTCAGAGTTTTTGTTTTGAGCTCACAGGAGCTTAATCTGGTTAGTGCTGAGTAGAAAGGGGGAGGAAATGGGGTCAAATAGCTCCCAAACGCATCCTAGTGGTCTCGGGGTCAACGACCCTTCCTGATTCCTAATGCTCAGTAGGCCTCCATGGCTGGCTCCCAACATTACACCTGTTGTTAAATAATAAGGGCCCTTAGGAGTTTAAGAGAGTTGTGTCATACAGTCTTACATAAGGCCCAAGACAGAATGGCATGTCTGAAAGAGACTTGTGGCTGTAGCTTTTGTTTTATATAGTAGCCACAATATGAATAGTAGGAATATCATGATAAGTTTAATAGAATGATACTAGAAGAAGCATGTCCTTTTGATTAGAAGGCACAGAGACAGTACAAAATAAAATGGAACTTCCTGGAGAGAGAGATGACAAATTAGCCCCCAGGAATTCCGGCTATCCCTGTCTAGATGCCACACAGGTGAGTGAAAAAGTCTTCAGAGGTCACCAAATTTAGTCTCCATCTAACTGCAACCTAACTGTATGAGAGACCCCAAGTGAAAATCACCCAGCTGAGCCTGTCATCACCAGAATAGGAGTGATTATAATACATTGTTGTTTTAAACCAATAAGATTTTGAGAAGGTTTCTTGTACAGTGTTAGATAACTAGACTAAGAATGATCTCTTGAACAAACTTTACTAAAAATCACTTGGGTAACATATTAGAAAAATAAAATCTATTACAGTGAACATTTTAATGCTTACATAAAACCTTAGTGTATACATTTTTTTCAAAAATTATGTTTTACACAGTATTAACAAGGGTTATTCAAAAGCAAGAGAAGGGTTCACTAATCAATTAAGTTTGAATGATGTGGGAAGCGAAGGGCGATTAGTATGAAGCATCTATCCCAAACATTTATGACCAAAGTAATCCTTTCTCAAGGTGCATTTCATGATTTTAGTGTTATGTAGAATACATTATGTTTATGCTATTATGTTTATGTCACTTACATACAATGCTATTATGCTTATGTCACATACGTACAATGAGTACTCTGTGTTGGGCACTATTTAAAAGCTGGAGATGAGGCAGTGAACAAGATGAAGTCCTTGCACTCAAGTAACTTACTTTGCATCAAAGTATACTATTTTTAATCAGTTAAATTAAGCTTTTAAGCAGACTCATAAATGCCTTAAAACATGTAAGTCCTACATGTTTTAGCAGAAAAATACATGTTATATGTTCTAATTCTGTCACTGTCACTAACATCTCTAGGTGTCAAATTTACCTATAAAATGGGATACTTAATCTAATTTATCTCCAAAATTACTCTTACATCCAAGAATGTTAGGACAGCTAAACTTCTACACAGTGTCTGTGTAACTCATTATTTCTTGATGGCACCTAAATTTCTTTCTAGTGTAACTGATATGTTCAGTAGCATTTAAGATTATTTTTGTTTTTGATTCTTTCCAAAGAAAAGTTACCTTATAACTTATCATTAAAAAGTAATTTACACCACTCCAAAAGATCATAGCTGATAATATCAAATGAGCCAATTCTGAAGTCTATTAGCCATATGATCTCCAAAGTCAGAAAGTATCAAAAGCTCTTGATTTTGTCACATAATATTCAACTCTCTTTTCATATACTCCAATTTCAACATAAATTGAAATGTTTTTTGGAACTTGAGGCTATTAGCCTGTGTATTAATTAGCTTGATCTAGTTACAAAATTTATCTTTAAAACTTGAGAAAAGAAGAGGTAAAGGCAACACTGCCAATCTGTATATTAGCCAAACTAAAAATAGTTTATATAGGCCCTGAGCATTAATGGGTGTGAAGGTCATGGCTATATGTAAAAAAAAAAATTTTTTTTTGAGTTGGAGTCTTACTCTGTTGCCCAGGCTGGAGTGCAGTGGCACATTCACGGCCACCATATCCTCAACCTGTTGGGCTCCAGCAATCCTTCAACCTCAGCCTACCATGTAGCCAGAACTACAGGTGTGCTACCAAGCCCAGCTAATTTTTTTTTACTTTATTGTAGAAACAAGGTCTCACCAAGTTGCCCAGGCTGGTCTCAACCCCCACCCCCCCACCCCGGGCTCAGGTAATCCTCTCACCTTGGCCTCCCAAAGTGGATTACAGGCTGAGCCACCGAATCCAGCCTATATGAAAAATTTTAAGCACAAAAAGTAGAGAATGTTTTCTATGCATGTCTATACCAGTAGAGTGCTGGCATTTACACATGTAATTTTTTTTCTTAAATTATTCCAATCTTAGAACCCAGTATATTCTAAATACAGATGTGATGGTTAATTTGAGGTGTCAACTTGCCTGAATTAAGAGATACTTAGAAACCTGGTAAAGATTTATTTTGGTGTGTGTCTGTGAGAATGTTTCCAGAAGAGATTAGCATGTAAGTGTGAAAAGACAAGGGGAGAAAATCTACCCTCAGTGTGGGCAGCACTATCCAGAGGATAGGCAAATGTGCCTATAGGCAAATGTTCCTATCTCCTGGAACTTGAATACATTCTTCGTCTCTTGTCCTTACACTTCAGAGCTCCAAACTCCCAAGTCTTTGGATTCCTATCCTATTAGTTCTGTTTCTCTGGAAAACCCTAACTAATACACTGTTATGCATTATAAAACTTTGTAATGTAAAATCTTTATTAGGACTTTAGTTTTGAAATCCACACTTCCAAAAAGATGCCTCTTCCATTTCTGAAATGCATGTTGAAGATATTCATTAAAAACTTTGATAGTTTGTTAATACCTAAAATATATTTGATAATTTAATTTTCAGCCTAAAACTTTTTATTTTGTAACTAGATGACTTTATTATTTAGCATTAGCTAATTTTTCTTTAAATATTTACTGAGCTTTTGGGGGTTTGAACTTCATGATAAAACCTTTGAATATTTCTTGAAGTGGAAAAAGTGCATTATATAAAACACAAGATAAATTATTTTTATTTATTTTTTTTTTGAGTTGGAGTCTCACTCTGTCACCCAGACAGAGTGCAGTGGCACGCTCCCGGCCACCGCAGCCTCGGCCTGCTGGGCTCCGGCCATCCTTCCGCCTCAGCCTTCCAGTAGCTGGAACTACAGGTGCGCGGCTACCACGCCCAGCTGATTTTTTGATTTATTGTAGAGATAAGGTCTCGCCAAGTTGCCCAGGCGGGTCTCGAACCCACAGGCTCAGGCAATTCACTCACCTTAGCCTCCCAAAGCATGGGATTACAGGCTGAGCCACCGAGCCCAGCTGAGGAATTATTTTTAAAAGTGCTTTATATAAAACACAAGGCAAATATCTTTAATGTTTACCAAAATCATAACTAGTCATTTCAAATATCACTTTTCTATGATCTGAGATTGAACTAAGAAAAGTGATGATGGGTTGATCATACATATATTTGTCATAATATGCTGTATGCAATCTGTATATATTTTGAGTCTAAGTAAATGTTTTCTATTCACTTTTATTAGTTTGCTATTAACTTTAATGCAAAGAGTTCAACTGGGAATTCTTAAGTTGTCACAGAATCTTAGAGGTGGAAGAGGGTTTGAAGGTACTATCATCCAAATTTTCACTCAGTGCAGCCTTCAATAGCATTGCACCTGCATCCTGCTACTCATAGGTATCCTGCAAACTCTAGACTTGGTTCTAAACATCTAAACATTAGCATCTCCTTCCTGCCCTACTCAAAAAAAAAACAACAAAAAAAAAACCTAAACAGCTTCACGCATGGTGAATGATTATCTACTTTAAATAATTTATCCTCAAAAGGTTCTGTTATCTTTGATAAGATTATTATGTCCCATTTTAATACCAAGAAGTATGAGATATTTGATAAAATTCATATTGTATTCTTATATAATGCCTAAAATTAGGAAAGCAGAGTAGAATTCCTTTAAAAGTATAAAAATGCTAATTACTGATGTTCTAATGGGAAAGCTCAAGCTACAGTTTTAAAAATGAAGTAAGAAAAATAACTATAAAAATAACAATAAATTTTCCCTTCTTTTACTCACTCAATGGTTTCTATTGTTATGTCTTTGTTCATTCATTCCTCATTGTTTAGCTCACCTCTTGCTTCCACTAACTCAATCTACTCTCTTTCAGTATCTTCTACATCATGTCAGACACATGACTCCATATTAAACACATGATGAAACAACTCTCCTAGTCTAAATTGATGAACCACCAGAGAATTTTTTAAATCAATTAAGCGTTGAAAGTTGGGCAGGTAGTAATTGCACTTTTCTAACCTTCCATTTATTTCATGATACAACTTAAAAGACAAAGGAAAGAAGACTGTTCAAATAACATTCCATTTTCCTTAAGAAACTATTTTTATGACCATAATATTATAATATTTAGGAGACAATTATCTGTGAATATTTCATGGTAGCTATGTTAATTGCAACATAAAGAAAAGAAGTGTATCCAAAGTAATAATGATTCCACAATTAGGTCAGTATCAGGAAATGCCAATTATTGGGAAATTTAAGTTTACACATCAGCATGCTCTTAAGAAAACTCCCACTTGAAGGTAAAATTAATTATAGTAAATTAAATTGTGTTAATTGATTAGTACTCTAATAAGGTTATGTTCATAAGAAAAGATATGTTTTGAGAAAAGTAATTATATATTTGAGAAACTGACTGAGAGGAATAACCCATGCATATGTACCAAATTTTGAAACACCATGTTGTTTCTTTATAATTAATTATATTTCTGTAGCTCCAGAAACATAAAGTGACCAGAAATATTAGTATGATCACTCCCAAAATATTCTTGACAAGGAATTAAGTGTTTAGAATGATCACATATTTATGTTATATCCAACTTTATTGCATGAGAATAGACATGGCAAATGCACAATATTTATTTCAGTCTAACAAGGTTAATTCAGAACAAAATAAATATTAAGAACAATATAATAAAAATTAAGAACAAAAATCCCTTATCTGGCCATATTTAGCTTATCATTTCTAACAATTGACTTTCAAGCTAGCCAAATAATTTCCCCTCTTTACTAACATTATGTTCTTAATATTCTTATAAGAAGTTATGCTGTTTAGTCAATTTCTCTATATTTTTCTGTGATATTTTATGATGAATTGAGTCATCTGTGTATTAATCATTTGAGTCCTGTACATATTCTTCACAATTTGTCAGCACCAATTTGAGGAGACTTCAGCATTTTTGCATGGCCTTACCCATCTTTCATCAATAGGTTGTCACCAACCCCCCATGAACTCATAGACCTGGATTTAACATGGCATCAAATACATTGAACTGATTTCTCTCTTCATATATAATCAGCTGCCTGCTAGTGTTGTGTTTTCAAAATCCAATTCTGATTATTAATAATTTTCAGCATAGAGCATTCAAACTAGGTGTTTTAAAAACTAACAATTTTTTTTCTGCTACTACCTGATATTCTCCAATTTGTTTCTCCTGATAATATAAGGTGAAATCAATTTTGAATTAGTCCATTCTGGAAGCTATAACAAAATATCATAAACTAGGAGACTTATAAACAAAAGAAATGTATTCCTCACAGTTCTGAAGACTTGTAAGTCTAATATGAAGGTGACAAAAGATTTGCTGTCTGGTGATGACCAACTTTCTGGTTGACAGACACTTCCTTCTCAAAGTATCTTCACATGGTAGAAGGGGGTAATTAGTTCTCTGAGGGCTCCTTCATAAGCACACTAATCTCAGTCACAAGGGCTCTATCTCAAGATCTAATCACCTCTCAAAAGTTGCACCTCCTTATACCATTACCTTAGGGGTTAGAATTTCAACAAATGAATTTTGGGGAGACACAGACATTCAGACTATAGCAATTTTGTTGATAGAAAATTAGAAATGTTAGTCTTAAGTAAAATATTGAAAGGCACAGAATAGTTAAATCAAATATATTAGGGGGAAAGCTAACTCTTGCTCACTAGTCAAATCATTCACTAAATTTTGAGCACTGAAATTTTTTTTCCAATATCCTATTATACAACAAAAAATAAAATATTGCTACTTAGTAAATATTTGCCCACAGTATATCTGACAAAGGTCTAACATCTAAGATCTACATAGAACTGAAAAGTGCCAAAAAGAAAAACACAAACAACCCCATTACAAAGTGGGCAAAAGATATGACTAGGCACTTCTCAAAAGAAGATATATAAGCAGCCAACAGATACATGAAAAAATGCTCAGCCTCACTAGTCAACAAAGAAATGCAAATTAAAACCACACTGAGATACCATCTAACTCCAGTCAGGATGTCCATCATCAATAACTCAAACAACAACAGATGCTAGAGAGGATGCAGGGAATAGGGAACACTTCTACACTGTTGGTGGGAGTGTAAACTAGTGCCTCTGGGGAAAACGGTTTGGCAATTCCTAAAAGATCTAAAAATCGACCTTCCATATGACCCTGCAATCCCTCTACTGGGCATGTACCTGGAGGAATTCAAAACACTCTATAAAAAAGATACCTACACACGCATGTTTATTGCAGCATTATTTATAATAGCAAAAACATGGAACCAACCATGCTGCCCATTGAAAGAGACTGAATAAAAAAATGTGGTACAGATACACAATGGAATATTACACAGCCATAAAGAAGGACAAAATTATAAATTTCACAGCAACTTGGGTGGACTTAGAGTCAATAATACTGAGAGATCTATCACAAAAACAAAGAACTGAGTATCACATGTTCTCTCTCATAAGCGGACCTTGAACAATTATCATAATATTATAAGAAAGGAATTGGTAGTAGTTGGAAACTGCCAGGGGAGGGGGGGCAGGGTTGGCAGTAGTGGGAAACTGCCAAGGGAACGGGGCACACCTCATCAACAAGGGTAAATGCATAACTAACATTTGTATACCTAACCCTGAATTGTACCCCACATCTTCAAAAATAAAAAATAAATAAAATAAAAATATGTGTGAAATTTATTTTAAAGTAAAATTGTCTTAATTGTCACACTAGAGTGGTACTACATTAAAAAAATCACAATTTTAAAATTTTTCATTCATAAAGAGCAATTGTGACAAATATAAAAATCACAGAAAATCGGTTATAATTTCAAATGGATACAAATGTCACATTCTCAGTACTGCACCTCATAGATTTTTCTTGTGCTCTTTCCTCTTCTCAGAATTTCTCCCATTCACCACTCAATATCATCTATCAAACTCTACTGACCCTCCAAGGTCAACTTAAGTGTTGCTTTCTCTGTGAAGTTTTCTGCAATTCTAAGAATAAATTACTCCAGAATCTATGATTTGATAGCACTTTGTTATGATTATGTAGAAACATATTTTTCTCCTCTCTTAAAATATATATTCTGTCAATACAGAGACTATGTCTTGCTTGTTTTATAGTTTATTAGCAACTAACACAAATATTTAGTCATCCAAATTTCTATTGCTAGAACTATAGATTCAGGAGAGCAGCATGGGTTTATGTACTGAGCCTAAAAATAAGAAAGGGAAAGATCCATTATCAGTGTTAGTGGGTTTGGTGACCAGGTGTCCCTAAATATGTTGGAATAAAAATTTGCTATAGTAGTATGAAGCAATCCCTGGGTTTTTGTTTCTCTCCAATAACCATCTCCATTGACCCAAAAGATTTGGTCATCTTTACCCTAGAGTAAGATTTGGAGTGAAATAAGTGGTTGAAACATGCCATTTGGGAACCAAAGGGGAACAAAAGCCAAATTACTGACTTCTGGTTTCAAAGGCACTGCCCACAGAATAATGTGAACCTACAAAAAATTTCTTGTTCTCCAAATTCTACCTCAATCTTCAACCTTTGTTGAGTTGGGCAGAGAGGACAAGATTTACAAACATAAAGGAAAACAATCAATTTTGAGCATGGAGAGAATTTTGGCTCTCAGATAAGGATTTTCTTTAAAGTTTGAGAATGAAATTGTGGATAGAACGTGAATTTCTCACTTGTATTAGAGTGTGGCAGCTTCATTGATGTGTACCATGCCTAAGGTTGGTGGGACAGCAGCAGGGATGTCAGTAGGTAGATTAAGTCAAGGGATTGCTGACTACAATCCACTGAATTTTCTGGAAACACATTCTGTTATTAATTGACATCGAGATCTATGTGTGGTTCTCTTCTAATCACATCTCTCAACTGATCCACAATGAAGGGGCACACATTTCTGCTTTATAGTATGGAAATAGACAAGGTGAATTCCAGAGAAATCTTCCATCCTACTTGTTTAACATCTTATTTTTCAGACCCACACACCAAATGACTTAAGATGATTCTACAAGTTATTTCTGAATCAATGTGATGTTCAAACACATTATGATGAAGTTCTACTGGTCTGAATTTCAAACTTCTCAAAATACTTTATATTTAGCTCTTAAATGTGTGGTAGCTTAAGTGTGGGATTTTTTCACCCATGAGAAATTGCCAAAAATCAAAGGATTCTCACAAAGATATTTTTCCTCTTACTTTTCTTTTCATATTTTTATCCATACATTTCAACAAAATGAACATACTGAATCCAAGAAAAACTGGCATCATATTTCTCAACATGCGGGTAAATGATAAATAGGGAACAATAAGTGTGTTTAGAAATGTTTGGAAAAGGCAGACAGGAACTGGCTGGAAGTGATTTAATGATTTATAAGATTAAAGTGATCTGAAGAGTTTAATAATATGAATTAGGGGGTGGAATTCAATAATATGACTGATCTTGCTCAGATGTTCTGTCTTGCATTTCTTGACATTAAACAATATTTTCTCCACTGTAAAATCATGGATGTTTGGTTACTCAAATGATTTTTTTCAAATTCCCTAGAGTATCCACCATCCAATTATTTTACAATACAGTGCCTTGACTATCTTAATGGAGTAACTGGCACAGACTCTCTTCTATGTTAACATTGGCTCTTCAAACACCTTCGTCACTAAAATAAGCTTAGGAGACAATTAAAGTAAATATTTTTCAAAGACGTTTGAAATGAAATAACTTTGTGTTTTTCTTTATATAAACAGATCTATTTATGACTTTCTAATAAACAGAAGGAATGTGCATTGAATACAGCAAAGCAAGCTACTGCTGGGAACAACATTGATTGTTCTTGCTCAAGTGTCATAGTTTCATAAAGTCTTTAGAGAAAAATGATATATTTCTCCTTATTTAAACCCATTAACACTCCACACACTTGTATGCACAACCACACACATATAACACTAATCAAAAACAAACTGTCACTATAGAAGATTCCAATGATTACTGCTCATTTTGACTACCTACCCCTAGTGTCTTTCATTGTCACTCACATAGACAGTTCTCTTATTGTCTTGGCTAGAAACCACATTTTTGACTTCTACAAACCGTCTGGTTATCTTCAACTTGTCAACTACTTTATATTGTGAGAAATGCTTAGCACCTGGACTTCCAATGTATGGTGTCAGGCAAAGCTGTGATTACTGTAACAGATTCAGGCTTCAAATTAGCTTCACCGTGGCAAATCACATCCAAGAGAGGTTTCCTCTATGCCTACCACTCTCCTTATTCATAAAAATCTAGTCTTTTTTACAACTGACAGTTAAAGATTGGCCTGCTCATTTTTTTAATTGACTATGATTATAAATTAAATAGGAAACATAATTCTGGTCCTCAATTTTTATGGAAGACTGACACCTCAAGTATAAAAATAACTAATCATTGTTAAAATGCTATGTTCCTCTTTTTGTAATTTTTTCTATTCTTTGCTTCTTCTATGAATCACAAATTCAAAAGGGAATGTTTTTTGCTTGTTTTGCTTTAATTTGATTTGATAGTGAGAAGGCTTGTCTTCCTTAGAGATTATAAAGTAATGAATTCAAGATTTTATATTACCTTCTTTAGATGTACTATCTATTCAAGTTTTTAAAGACATATTCTTTCTATGACTGAAATTTAGAATACATGATTGATAAATTATGATTAATGAATTCACGTAAATATAAATCAAACTACATGTAAATGAAAACACACCTAAGCAAAGACATATGACTAAATACACATCATAAACAGAGAAGTAGTGTCTTCTCTATATAAAAGTTTCTACAAATAAATAAGAAGGATAAAAAAATGGAAGCTGTTTACTATGTTTACTATCACAGTGTATAGCAATAGTAAGATCATTAAATATTTTAGGAAAATGGGTTTAAATAAATGACTCTTTGGGCCATTGTCCAAATATTTCAGTTAAAGGCTTCACTTTTTCTATAAATTTCAGTAAAAAAAATTTCACAAATATCATATCTATATCTGTATTATATAAATAAATAAGGGAGGATCAAAAAAAATCCAGAAGTATCTTTTCAAGGGCAGACCCTTTGTAGTACAGGTTTCCCCAGCTAGGTAAGTGTTTTAGGAACCCATTGGCAACAGTGTACCAGCTAGTGTTGTTGTGAGAAGCTGTGTTTGGCTTCAGTTAATTTTTTTTGGAGAGTCTTTCAACATATCCGCCTATTTTATAATGAGTGATTTACATGAACAACCTGCCCACATCATGCTGAACGTTCAGCAATTTTTGACCAAAAACAAACAGCATGACCCCCATGCACCACCCTCCTTATTCTTGCCTCAAGAGACTTTTTGTTTCCCCAGTCGAAAAAAGTCCTCAAAGAGAAACATTTTGCCAATATGGCAGAGGTGAAACAAAAAATGGCAGAAGCAATAAAATGCATCAAAATTTGAAAAGTTCAAAAACTGTTTTAAGCAATAGAAGAAGCGTCTTCATATATGTGTTGCATCAAACAGAAAGTACTTTGAAGGTGACTGAAGTTTAAACATGTAAGAATAACTATACAATTTTTTAATAAATAAAAAATTCTGTTTTTTGGGGTCCCCTCTCATATATATATTCCCTTTATATTATCATGTAAGTAGGAATAGTAGAATGCACCAAAAAGATCAATATAAAGGTACTTAATTTATAGAACACATTATTTAATCTTATATTAAATTATAGCTCTACTTCTACCTGTTGTAAAGAAAATAAGACAGAGACATGATGACAATGATAGATGACATGATGGATGGATGGATGGATGGATGGATAGAGATAGATAGATGAATGGATGGATAGATATAGATAGAGATAGATAGATAGATAGATAGATAGATAGATAGATAGATAGATAGATAGATAGATGTAGGTCAAATTGTTTCTTAACTCCTCGCAGCCTCATTCAGCCAGATTATTTTGCAGTGCACTAGAGTGGTTGAAGTACATATCTCCACTTTATGCACATTGATTTTGGTTTGGTCAATAGAATCTTAGCTAGCATGACTGAAACAGAGGACTCAAACATGCTTGAGTGATTTGGTTTGGGTGTCTTGGTATCCTGTGCTCCTAAGACCTGAATAGTTGCTTATCCAAGAGAAATATGGAAACACATGAAGCTTGTCTGAACCAAATCTGCAACCTTGAGCTGAAATATAGCCTGTAGCTATTCTGCAGAACCATGAACAAAAAATATATGCTTGTTATTTTAAATAACTGACTTTTAAAGTGATTTTCTGAGGAACATTAATTCAGTATTAATTTTTTTTAATGGCAAAAATGAAACACTGCCATAACCAACATCTCCACACCCTGCCCCAAATGGCTTCCATGATTGGGTAGTGAATAGTGAAGCAACTATTAGAAGAGGCTAAGAAAATGGTAATCCATGTTACATGGTAGTAAAATATTCAGTAAAATTATCACCAGTGGTAATCTAAAAGTCAGAATATGTATTTAATGAACTCCTGGCACCAGGTAAGTTTGTTTCTCAAACTTGGCTGATTATTGATATCATGAGTGGTTATTGTTCACTTCATGTGATGTTATCTCATGATAGGTGAATTCAGAGAAAAACTAGCCAGTTTGCCAGAATAATTTAATGGAATTATGGGATCCTTTTCCCAACAAGCCTGCTTTTCCAGATAACCACAGCGTAGTTAGCATTAAGTTGAGGCATGAGAGAGAGAAAATGAAGAAAATATCTTACACTTGAAAATTAGCCATAAGGAAGAACTTTTGCCATGTTAACTTGTGAGAAACAAATAAATTAGAAGACAAAAATTTCTGAGTAAATTGTATCCAAAGAAACCACAAGCATGGATTTCAATGTCATTTCATGATTGGAAAGCTAAGATCAGCACTGAGTGGCCACATTTATAATAGAAGGACTCTGCTGTGAGCAGACCTCCCTTAGGACCAGCATGATAGGTGTACAGACCACCACAACAAAGTTCTTGCAGTAGGAATTATTGGACTGAATTCCACAAGCAACAAGAAAAAAGCGGAAATGTATGGGTGGGGCTCTGTAGATGAAAATTTACTGGAAGCAGACTTCAAGAGTAAGGGGATATTCTGGCTAAGAAGAGTCTTGCTGGAGGTGGGCCAGGATGATCAAACATTACCTGGGGGATATGGAGGAGAAGGATCTTGATCAGACATTGAAGGTGATAAGACACTGAAAGCAGTGAAAGGAGAATTTTGCCACATGCAAGGTTTACTCCCCAAAGGCTACTTCAGGTGTGCCCATGGAGTATAATAAGCAAGGAAGAATTTTCTAGAGGATAAACAGCAGCAATAGAGATCAATGGATAAGAGAATTCCTCCCAGAAAGCAAAATCTGGATCTAATCCATGAGCTACCCCTGTCACTCTCCCTGCCCTAACTTAGAGCAGAATCATTTTAAAGGAAGTGATTAACTATATTCTTCAACATATGAGTAATAATCACCTATATATGTCCTATCTTTTCAACTGCATAATACCCTGTCTACTAAGTAAGATGAGTAGAAAGTGACTTTCAAATGCTACAAATTAAATCTGATTTATGTTGAGCTCTTGTTGTTTAATTTCATCTCCCATATAGCTACAACTTTTACTCCAATCTAAGGTAAACCTGTAGAGGAAAAAATGTTAAGCATTATGTGAAAAGTAAACACTTATTCCAAAGGAAAATATAAGATTTAGTTATCTGGTAGCCTTCTAGTATTTATAAACATTGTAACAGAGAGATATTTTAATCCCTAAATAAGCATACAAAAATTTAGATGTTCTGACTTCAAAATTAACTTGGGCTTGCTAGTAAGATGGACTAACTCATTCATACCTGCTATTTTTGAAACAAATAGTTAATAATTTCTTTATAATTCCTTTTTAAAAAGAATTTAATTTAATAATCATTATACATAGACTTAAAGTCAAGTTGTTTAAAAGAATGAATTAATTTTTCTTCTTTTGATGTTTTCTTACCAACTAATTTGTATCTCAAAAGATTTTTTTCTTCTTGAATTTCTATAGCCTTCCTCCTTAAACCAAATAGATTCAAATGATATTGTTTTCTCAGTTATTTTGTCAAAAATAGTCTCACAAAAGATATTAGAGTCAGAATTATGCATGATTGATAGTTCGTAAAAGAAAGGGCATTTTTATTTTAACTTGAGGGGAATTCATTTGCATGAAGTCCAGTTTTAATCACACTGTATTCAACTAAATTGATTCTCTCTACCTTAAATAAAATTTCATACCTCTTTTCTCAGTATCTAAGACATTTACATAGACTGCTTTATAATGGTGATTCAATTCAGCACTTGCTAAATACTGTGGGAATTAAAGTCAACGAAATCTTGTTTTAACTATTGTCTGGGATTTTTTTGTCTAAACGTTCCATTCTATGCCCACACACACACAACCCATATGAGAAGGTGATTGACTTTTTTTTTTTTTTAAAGAGTCATTTCCTTGGTTATCTTTGAGGTTTCCTCCTCAAATGTTTTTATCTCAGGCCAAGTGGATGTATATTTCTATGTTAGTAAAAAGTGCCAAATGTAAATTACCTTTTGGTCTATAGAAGGATACCACATTTGGATTTTCTTTCACTAAGTTGACTATCTATATCAACAATGAACAAAATGAAATACCTTCTACAAATATTTTTACTACTAAGCAAATAGTTTGTGTTATTTTATCAGTAATCCCTTAGAATATATTTAAATCCCGGACTCCCAAGCTAAAATAAAATCATTGAAATTTGGTGCTAAAAATATTAGCTACAGTAAAAAAAAGAAATAATCATTTAAATAACTAGAGAATTTATCAATAAAAAATGTGTTTATAGCTTTGAGTTTTCTATAATTTTATTTTTTATAAATCTCATATGCTTTAAAATATTTTTTTAAATAGTGCTTTGAATGTATTGTGAGATTTAAAAATTTATCATATGTAACATTCCATCAAATTCATATCATCGGAATGTTTCAGAAGAGGTAAATTTCCTGTTAAAATATTCTATTGGTCCTGAAATTGCAAATACACCATCTGAAAGACTTCCACTAAACATGATGAAAAAGATTATTTGTTCTCAATCTTGGAATGTTTATGCTTACTCAACTATTGTTGATTTCTCTGTAATGGTTATCAATAGAGCCTTGACCAAATTGACACCGTGTACATGCTAATAAAAAAAAAAAATGACAGTGAAGATAACCCTTGAAATAAACTATCTTCTCTGGCTCTGTGGTCTTGCATTTGTCACTTGGACTTACTAACAATGTTCATACTCTACAATTATAAATCTACTAGTTTGAGTTTTCAAATAGAAAATGGTAAGAAAACATTCTGTTCCCTTATAAAAAAAAGTTATTTTTGTTTTCTCACTGATTTAAATATAATTTATATGTAAAGAAAAAAATGTTAAGCGTTTAATATATTCATTTAAGTTAGCATGCTGAGAAAATTGTCTATACATTAGGAATAAAGCACATAGAATTATAAAATTTACTGTTTAAGTTGTATATTCAAGCAGACTACTCTGAAAATTTTATTTCTGTGTGGCTATAATATATAATACTTTCGCTATTCTTAAATTTTAAAGATTTTTATTTAAAAATTCTTTAATTTAAAAAATTTTAAGAAAGATTTAAAGTAAAATTGAAGTAAAATTTTATTTTAGCTTATAATTACATTTTGTGCTATTAAATAAGGAAGGTAGCAATATCAGGCAAACATATGGCTATACTTCTCTAATACTCTGGAAAGAAGTGGAGAATACTCCCTCATTGATTTTCTTGAGATTGAGCATGAATATTAGCAGCAATTCAAGAGAAGTACCGGAAAGAGTTACAAATCACCTTTCTATAGCAGAATCTTGACAAATTTGTCTATAAGTAGTCAATGGGCCCATTAGATATACTTTATGCTTGAAAACTTGCTCATAGAAGGGGAATGAAATCCATCAACACGTATTAGACATGTTCTCTTTTTCAAAAGTTGTTGTTACTGGAATACTAGAAAGTAAAAACATAAACTAAACAAGGTCCAAAAAATATAGAGAATGGGTTTTAGAGACACTGGCATAAATCACAAGTCTGGAGATGCCATAGAGATAGGAAGGTTAATGGCTCTCAGTTCATGCCCAACAATTCACCTCATCCCTGGGAGAAACCACTAGGTTACAAAACGTACTTTGGTTGTGGTGTAGGAGAAACTTCAGCCTACAGAAAAAAAGAGGGAGGGGAGTTACAAACAGGTGCTTTTTAATTTCCTTTTATAGATTCCTTAAGTTGCTCTGGGTAGAGTACAGAAAATTCATTTAAGGCCAATAGTAAAAAAGGAAAGAAGTATAAATATGCAAATAATCACATAAGTATAAATTAAAATAGCAAAGATATTACTTTAAACTCAAAGTGACTTTGCAGAAAAATTTGCCAGAATCCAGGGTACTCAAGTATGTTCACTCTTAGGTATATAACAGGAAAACTTTCACAGAGTTCTATGAAAACATAGACAAGGATGTTCACCCAAATGATGTTTTTGGAAGAATGGTATCATTTGGGTGCCATGACAGGGAACAGCACAGTCAAGATTGTTACATTCATGTACTGGAAGACTATTACAATATTCAGAGTCAAGGAAAGTTTTACATGTCAGCATTATAGATTTCAAACGTATAATATTATCACTGAAAAACAGTTAAAAACACAAATCGTAGCCAGGCTCGGTGGCTCAGCCTGTAATCCCGTGCCTTTGGGAGGCTGAGGTGAATGGATTGCCTGAGCCTGCGGGTTCGAGACCCGCCTGGGCAGCAAGACCTCATCTCTACAATAAACCAAAAAATCAGCCAGGTGTGGTAGCGCATGCCTGTAATTCCGGCTACTTGGAAGGCTGAGGCGGAAGGATCGCCGGAGCCCAGCAGGTCGAGGCTGCGGTGGCCGGGAGCGGCCACTGCACTCCAGTCTGGGCGACAGAGTGAGACTCCAACTCAAAAAAAAAAACAAAAACACAAATCGTTTATATTTTATGCAAAGTAAACATATACAAATACAATTCAATTTATATTTTATACTGACTCTAAATAAATGTATAGAGTAGATTGCAAAAATGTTAATTTAATATATCAAAATAAATAGGAATGTGGAGTGAATGAAAAAGCGGAAAATTGTTTTTTAAGAAGAATATAACCAAGATATCAAAAGCAATATAATTAGGTTGTCCTCAGTGATTTCTTCTTCATTATTAGTAATTTTGAGAGGAAATTGAAAAGAAGAAATCCTTTGCAGATTAGAATTTATTTTAATTATCTCTCTATTAGTCAAATATTGCCACAATAACTATGTGAAATAAACCTCTGTAAATCTTAGTAGCTTACAGCAAATCGCATTTTTTTTTAACACTCACAAATTTGCAATTTGAATAAGATGACCTTGCATCGGCCAGGTGAGATAGCTCAAGCCAGCAATTTGGGAGGCGGAGGCAAGAAGATTGCCTGAACCCAGGGGTTCGAGACCACCCTGGACAACTTAGTGAAACCTAATCTCTACAATAAGTCAAAAATTAGCTAGGCATGGCAGTGCACGCCTATAGTTCCAGCACCTATAGTTCCGGCTACTTGGAAAGCTGATGCAGAAGGATTTCCCGAGCCCAGCAGGTCGACACTGGGGTGGCTGTGAGCGTGCCAGTGCACTCCAGCCCGGGCAACTGAGTGATACTCCAACTCAAACAAACAAACAAACAAACAAAAGGTGACTTTGCATCAGTTTGCACATTAACTCAATTTGTGTACAGGCTTCAGGCTGAGTTCAGTTCAACCCACATATTTCTAAGGCTTCCCGGGTCAGCAGTTCCTGGGGCATTTTTACACCATGATATATCAGTGGAGTACATGAGGCAAGACCAAGCTATGCAAACATTTTTAAAATATCTGTTTGCATCATACTCCACTAAGATTTCTTTAGATAAATCTGATTATTTGGTTGAGCCCCGTATCAGTGGTATGAGAACATACATCACTTCATTTTAGTTACTTTAAAGATCCCAGGCTGAAGAATGAAGAATTTGAGAAAGGAGAGTAGCTAATTTACCACTGCAAAATGTGCTTATCCTGTTCCAATCCTCAAATGTTTATTCAATTTTAAAATCAGTCTAGAAGTTTAGGATCTTATGGTCCACCTCAGAACCAGATGAAGAACCTCTTACTTTGAATACCAATGAACTAAAAAAGACAAACTATCCTCCACTCACGTTGGTAGAATAACTATAATAAACATTCCCACTTACCAGAGGGAAAACAGGAGTCATATAGCCACTATTGTTTAGTAGTTCTGAATTCTGGAGGCCAAATATTGCAAACTTCTTCATCTAACTTGTAGGTAAGCCATCGCCCTTGATCTCTTATCTGCTTCCTGAAAGTAGTTCCTCAGGTTATTTTTCTCCAGGATTCTGGCTTTATTGCTTATGTCCTTTTACACCATCTTCCTCAACTGATCTGCGGAAGGCATTGAAGAGCACATTCTTAACAGCTGAATGAATTTCTTTTTTTTTTTTTTGAGTTGGAGTCTCACTCTGTTGCCCAGACTGGAGTGCAGTGGCCGCTTCCGGCCACCGCAGCCTCGACTTGTGGGCTCCCGCGATCCTTCGCCTCAGCCTTCCAAGTAGCCAGAACTACAGGCAAGTACTACCACGCCCGGCTGATTTTTTAATTTATTGTAGAGATGAGGTCTCGTCTGCCCAGGTGGGTCTCGAAACCGTGGGCTCAGGTAATCCACTCACCGCAGTCTCCCAAAGGTGCAGGATTGCAGGCTGAGCCACCGAGCCCAGCTTGAGTGAATTTCTAAGCCTGCTTTATTCCTGTATGAAGTTAGAGTACTAGAAGTATTTTTATATCTTGAATATCAAAGAGTTTTGTTGTTGTTGTCGTTTTGACCAGTAGAGTTCTCTCAAAAATTTAACTTTTCTATGTATTTATTCAAGTCAATTTCATAAGCCACAAGTCCTTTTGAGCCACACCTTTTCTTCTACAGATATTTACTGAGCCTTTGGATATATCAGGTTTCTGTAAACCATGCACTTAAGTTTTATAGAATCTCTTGGTCCAACTCATAGAATCTACAAGGTACCACCTTAATCCTTTCAGAGGTCTATCAAAGGTTTTGCCAACCACACCCTTAAACGTGTTATATCCTAAAGGCTTGTCTTAGTGGTAGCACACTTCTGGATAAGTTCTTTGTTCTGAGGCTGTGTTTTAATGGCACTGTTTTTTTTTTTTTTTTTTTTTTAAATAGAGTTATTCTCGGTGAGCTCAAAATCTGCTGGCTGTATTCCTGTTCCTGTTATTACAGAAAACAATTGCCTTTGTAATAATAGATCTCCAACTTTCCAACCTAGGATATCTATCTCTTTGCCACTTGCCATTTGACTTACCGTGTCATTGGCCACGCTAATCCTATGACTCATACATTCATTTCTGTTTATGGTTGCACCTTCTTCAAGGTACCAATTTCTGTTGATGTTAGATTAGCACTTGCTGCAGTAAATTTTAAAATTCCCATTGCTTACCACAAAAGTAATTTTCTTGCTCAGATAAGAGACTAGCACAGATGTTCCCGTTTAGCGGCCATGCCTGCCATTCAGCAGACAGGCTCCTTCCATTTGTCATTCCTTTCTACTCTTAGACCTCTAAGTCCTCAGTCTTATCTGAAAGAAAGGAAGAGTGAGTAGAAAAGACACACCTGCTTCTTAACTCTCTTGGTCCAGGAATAAAACATAGCCTCCACTCACGTTCTGCTGCTTCTACAACCACACTGAGTTTTGATGGGCTTAGGACTGAGTAAGTCATTCACTGCTGAGCAGCCTCTTCTCAGCAACAACTTTACAGTAGGGAGTTCAACAGCTTTAGTGAACAGCTAGCCCTCTAACCAGAGAAAAAATGATTTATGCTCTGAAAATTAAATATTATTTTATCTGCAAGTGATAAAGTGATGAAGGATATTAAAGTATCACAGACATACAAATAGCTGAACATAAGCCAAATATTTCAAAAATGAAATAATATTAATGCGAATAGAAATAATTAAAATATAGGTCATTTCCAGCATTTTGAAATAATATTAATAATAGTTCATTATAATAATTAATTATTCTTCATCTTATTCTTTTACCTCAACTTCTATTCATTCACAAAGGCCCACATCTTCCAAGTTGCCTCATTCAATATTTTTTCCAATCCTACCAATACAAAAATATTCACAGATTAGTATATTCAAATGAGGATTTCAACATATTACAAGTCATTAGAGAATTACTGATTCTAACATTAGCTTCTTTAAGGATAGGAGCAAAGTCTAACAGTAAATTTACCAAGCTCCTATAGAGTAATACTATGTTAGAACTAACCATATATAAAATTAATTTGTGTGTTTTGGGTTGATTACAGACATGATTATTATTATTATACTAAGAAGACAGTCAAAATAAAGGTAGTGAAAATTTGAGGTATCAACGCCAGATAATTGCTCTACTTAGAAAAATTAGGAAATACTCAACTAAAAATTATTTCAGTACTGATCTGTACTAGACACTGTACTAGATACTGTAATTACAAAGATAAGTCATAAAACTTGATTTTAAAGTGTTCATAATATAAGAAGACAAACACACATTTCTAAGATATCATGACTAAGTGCCATAACAGAATAAAAGTAAGTCAAGAAAAGGGCAGATGGAAAAGAAAAGCACGAAATGTGCCTAGAAACTTAACATGGATTAAATAGTGCCCCCCAAAATTCATAGCTACCTAACCTCAGAATATGACCTAATTTGGAAATAGGGTCTGTGCAGATGTAATTAATTAATTAAAGAGTTCAAGATAAAATTATATTGGATGGAGGGTGGGCCCTAAATCCAACAATGATATCTTTATAAGAGAAATAAAAAGGATATTTGGATTCCGAGGCACAGAGAAGAAAGGCCAAAGGATAAAACAATAAAGAGTCCCCGAATGAATTAAAACAAATTTCAATTTAAGAAGAAGCCACTCATTATTTTAGCCTTCACTTCAATGGCTAAATCTATTACTATCTCTACTCCTCTAGCATACAGCTTTTCTAAATTTACATGTTAGTTTGACATTAAAATATCAGAACACCAAGCAAGCACATGGAAAGATGCTTATGATCAGTCATTAGGGAAATGAAAATCAAAATAACAGTGAGCTAATACTTCATACCCATTAGGATAGCTATGATTAAAACCAGAAAATAATAAATGTTGGCAAAAATGTGAAAAAATTCTAACACTTAAGACTTACTGGTCAGGATGTAAAATGGAGCAGCTGCTAGAGAAAACTGTACTATATGATCCAGCAGTTCTACTTATGAGTTTATACCCTAATACATTGAAAACAGGCACTCAAACAGGTATCTGTATATATTTTTTTGAGTTGGAGTCTCACTCTGTCGCCCAGACTGGAGTGCAGTAGCCGCTCCCGGCCACCGCAGCCTCGACCTGCTGGGCACCGGCGATTCTTGCGCCTCAGCCTTCCAAGTAGCTAGAACTACAGGCACGCACTACCACGCCCAGCTTATTTTTTTTTATTTATTGTGGAGATGAGCTCTCGCCAAGTTGCCCAGGCGGTTCTCGAACCCGCAGACTCAGGCAATTCACTCACCTCAGCCTCCCAAGGCATGGGATTACAGGCTGAGCCACCGAACCCGGCTGTATACCAATCTTTAACAGAAGTATTTATAATAGACAAAAGATGGAAACAACCGAAATGTCCATTAGTGAGTGAATGGATAAACAAAATGGTGTATAAATACAATGGTATAATTATTCAATGTTAAAAAATAATACAATTCTGGTACATGTAACAACATGGATAAAATCTGAAAACATTTTAGTAAGTGAAATAAATCAGACACAAAAGTGCAAATATGGTAGAAGTCCACCTATATAAGGTATTCAGAACAGTAAAATTCATAGAGACAGAAAGGGCTGAGGATGGAGGGAGGACAGAGAGAATGAGAAGTTACTGTCTAATGGGTACAGAGTTTCAGTTTGAGATGATAAAATGTTCTAGAAATGGATAGTGGTAATGGTTGCACTTAATATCACTGAACTATACACTTAAGCTTGGTTTAAATTGTAAATTTTATGTACATCTTACCACAACTAAAATCTCACACACACACACACCCAGAGGGGGAACCCAAAACACCTAGAATTTATTTTTCAAAAGTTGTGTATTCTTACATGTTTAAACTTCAATCACTTTCAAAGTACTCTCCATTTAATGCAATACACCTATCAAGATGCTTTTTCCACCGCTGTAAACAGTTTTTGAACTCATCAGTTTTGATGCCTTTTAGTGCTTCTGCCTTTTCTTGTTTTACTTCTTTCAAATAGGCAAAACATTTCACTCTGAGGACTTTTTTCATATGGGTAAACTAAAAAAAAGTCATTTGGAGTGAGATCATGTGAATAGGAAGGGTGGGGCATAGGGGACATGCTGTTTTTGGTAAAGAATTACTGAACACTCCAGCATGGTGTGGACTGGTTGTTTGTGTAAGTCATCCATCATGAAATAGGCAAATGCATGAAAAGAATCTCCCCAAAATTTTCACTGAAGCCAAATACAGCCTCTCACAACAATGCTAGCTGGTACACTGATGCCCATGGGTTCCTAGAACACTTACTTAGCAAGAGACGCTTGGACTACAAGGGGTCCACCCTCCAAAAAATAATTCTGGTTATATAGGTATACAAGAGGGGACCCTCCCAAAAAAACTGGCTGCATCGGGCTTCAGTAATTTTTTTTTGAGAGTTCTTTTATCACATTTGCCCATTTCATAAAGGGTAATTTACATGAACAACCTACCCACACCATGCTGAGTTTTTGACTAAAAATAGCATGACCCTCATACCTCATCTTCCCTATTCACTCGTTCTCACCCCAGCTTTTCTTTTTTGTCTTCTCAAATGAAAATAGTCCTCAAAGGGAAATATTTTGCCTGTGTGGAAGAGGTGAAACAAAAAAGGCAGTAGCACTAAAAGGCATCACAATTAACAATTTCAAAAACTGTTTTGAATAGTGGAAAAAGTCTTGATAGTAATATTGTATCGAATGGAGAGTACTTTGAAGGCATCTGAAGTTTCATCATGTAAGAATAAATGCAAAATTTTTTATAAATAAATTTCAAGTTGTTGGGGGTCCTCTCAGTACTTCATGAGAGAGCATCCTCCTGAGAAGACAGAGTAGAAGTAGTAGACACCTGTTAAGTGTTGAGAGAGGAAGGTTTAGTGTGTCACTAAAATGATTCCTAAATTCGTCTCCCATGGACTTGTTCTTGGGTCTTAGCAGAGGAGGTATATACTTAACATGTAACTATATATCTTCTGGAATCTCAGGGGGTTATTCTCGGGAATATTCTGAGACTTCTTCCTAACCGGAAATGCTTAAAATAGCTGCAAGGGATATGAAGTGACCTGCAATTCTCACAAATCTGCAGGTAAAGTCTAATTTTTCAAATTACTATTGTGACAATGGTTGAATCCTTAGCCTAGTGTGGTCTGAAGAAATACTGATTATACAAGCAGTTCACATTCCAACTTGTATGTTAGTTGTCATCAGTAGTACCATACCTTCAAATTTTAAATGCAGGGGTAAACAAGAATGGAAATTAACCCTCCTGAAACTGTTGTTAACTGTAAAACTACCTGTTTCATTTTCTCGTGACACCAGTAATTTTCATCAGGAGTACATTAGTTGGTTCCTCTCTCCATCCATAAATCTGGCAGAAAGTTATAATTTTAACGTTTTAACAGAGACAATGTAAAATGTTCCTTACAGAATTACAAGTGCTTTTAAACCAATTGCTTGAGGCAAATAGACTCCTTGCATCAACAAGTCAGTGAGAATAGTTTGAAAGATGAGGAAAGCAGAGAGATTCTCTTAGTGATTGATACATACAAACACGTTAAAGGGCTAGCCACTAAGAACTAGGAGAATTAATGAAGCAGCAACAAATCTTGTTCATTGTTGATTCCTTGACAACGTGATTGGGTCTTCTTGCTGATACCTTAATCACAGTATTGGAGAACACTCAATTAAACAAAAAAAAATTCATGAAGACATGCTTTCATACTATCTATCTATCTAGACTCACTCACACACAAATATATGATTTGTCTTTCAGAGAAAGTAGCTAATTGTATCTTTTACTTCTTTCTTATTTTTAAAACATTTAGGTACTATTTTCATTAGTATTCTTGGAATTTTTTTTTTTGAATCAGAGTCTCACTCTGTCACCCAGGTCAGAGTGCAGTGGCACATTCACAACCACCACAGCCTCAACCTGCTGGACTCACGTGATCCTTCTGCCTCAGCCTTCCAAGTAGCTGGAACTACAGGTGTATGTGACCACACCTGGCTAATTTTCCTTGATTTATTGCAGAGACAAGGTCTTGCCAAGTTTCCCAGGCTGTTCCCAGACTCCTGGGCTCAGGCCTCCCAAGTGCTGGGATTACAGGCGTGAGCCACCACGTCCACCCTAGAAAAATAAATTTTAAGCTGTCAATAACATATGACATAAAATGCATTAGAAATCATCAAGTTCTTTAGATGCCTTTGGGCGATAAGTAAATTGTCTTTTGTTATAAAATATATGCACTATTTTATTCTAATATACACAATGTATGAGCGTTACATTGTTTATGTATCCAGCAATATATATTTAGAATTTAGAACTTCTTTTGACTTAAGTACATGGAAAAATGTTTAGAACACACACACACACACACACACACACACACACACACACACACACACACTGTATATTAAACATATTTAAAACTGTTGCAATTAGTTTATTAAACAAACATTTTGCTAGGAACTGCAGCCATACTCAAAACCTGCTGATATTCTGCAGACACTTGAAAATTAAGTATCCATCACAGAGTCAACTTCTAATAAATCTACTTTAATAGATTTTGTAATGAGATTAGTCTTTCAGGGGAAAAATGAAATGGAAAGAGCTCTCTATTTGCATACCAATAACTAACTTTAAAATTAAATTTCTATCCACTTATTATTTGCATACCAATAACTAACTTTAAAATTAAATTTCTATCCATTTATTATTCAAAATAGCATGAAACTCTTATAATTAAGATAAAATACATTTGAAGAAACTTTTTTACCTGACTTCTATGCTTCATGGCCTACAAATAATACTCTTTTAAGGACAACCTGTTAAGATTTCAACAAATAGACCTATTTTTAGTAGCAATGGACAACACAATTTTACTTACATTTACTTTACCCCTATTCAAATTAAATTCCTAATGCTCTCACGAACTTGCCAGAAGGCCAAAGAAGCTGTCTGGACTACTTTTTCCAAATACAACACAATCTCAAGCTTAGTGTGTTTCTATTGCTCCATAATTTTTTAAAGGAAATTTAAATTCAGCTTCATGGTGTGATTTAAATATTGTGTTACTCTCCATTCTGTAGTAATATGGAATTATCAGCTATATGATAGATACTATATTCTTGCTTGTTACTGTTTCTAAATCCAGTAATTTACCATATAACAGACAATAAATTAATCTTAACTTTAGCTTTATTTCTCATTTCCATGTACCATTTGACAGACATTCAGATTTTTTCTAGTTAAAGGTGAACTTCTGTTACCTCTGGTGCCTTTAATTCAATACAGAATGATTAACTATTAAGTGCCTTCCTTATTTCTAACATAATTTAAAATTTGTGCAGGTAGAATATGAATGGGAAAAAAACCCATAAAATTTTAGTTTACAAATACATATGTGACAGTGTCCAGCTTATACTGTTTAATCAACTCCTTTTATATAGGACTTTGAAATAAATGGAACAAAATCAAGTTAAATTGTAAATACTGTAAGATCTAAATTATTTCTAAAATTTTTGGTATTTCTATGATACTATCGGACCCAGGAAATTTAATACAAATTAAATTTGTCCTTCAGTATAGTTTTTTGGTTTTTTTTTTTTAATGTATTATATGTTCCCATGGTTAATTTGAACCCTCCTCCTATTACATGATATAGCATACTTTAAATCTGAGATGTTATGACTCATTCAAATGTAGAACCAAATAGCCACAGGAGTTAGCTACATGAGTTGCTGAAAACAGAACCTTAAGAATTGTGGTACATAGAAAATATGTTCATCTTAAAATAAAGCTAGGCACTGTTTATACACTCAAGGTATTTTTACAAGTAGCCTTTGAAATATTAAGGCAGGTGGGTAAGTATGATTTTGGTCTGTTGAACAGATGTGTGTATATGCCTAACAGCTCATAAAAACCTAAAGGTTAATAAAGGGATAAGAGGTGCGACCATGAATAGGGCTTGGTGTGAGTCATAGTGTAATTTAACTATGAGGTTGACACAGTACATAGAGAGGCACATTAAAGATACCATTTCCTTGTCTCTGAAGAGATACTTAAATGTTTCGATCTCCACAGTACTTGGTTAAGTGTAACACTACTAGATTATTTTCAGGTGGAATGCGATTGTAATGAAATGAGAGACCTCAGAGTAGAATTTAAAAGTCAATTGTTCCCTTCCTTAAAAAAACAATAAACATAAAAATTTAAGAACACGGAATTGTTAAATACATTCTATCATCGTCGCATAAAATAGAGTATTTCAAATGAAATTCAGTATTAGAGGTGTTTGAGTTTGCTTATAAAAATTGTAGTTTCTTTTAAAAATAAAATTACTTATAGGACATGAAATCTAATGTTAGAATGCTATAGTTATGATCATAATGTTATTGACATATGAGATGCGCATAATTCTGAATTTGAATTGGCTTAAAATTATACTGATAAGTCACTAAAATAATGTGTGAGATGCAATTTAGTGAGTTTACACTGCAAAAAAAAGGTATTATATTAGTACACAGAAATTATTTGGAAAGTTCTTTCTCTGGAAATCATTTTTTAAATTTTTTATTTTTATTTTTATTTTTTTGTAGAAATGAGGTCTCACTATGTTGCCCAGGCTGGTCTCAAGCTCCTGGGCTAAAAGACTTCTCCCGCCTCAGCCTACCAAAATGCTGGGATTATACTCATGGGCCACTACACACAGCCAGGAAATCTTTTAATATACAATAAACAGCTGTTATTGGGGCAAATATAATCCAAATATGAAAAAAATCAATATAAAATTCTTGTTTTACTAAAATAATTAATAATTAGTATAAAGTAAGAAGATTTATTCTAAAATTATAGGACCAGAAAATTAAAATTATACATGTAATACTCATTTACATGGCAGGTTTTTTTTTTTTAATCTGTGTGGAATAATTTAGATAAACTTGTCAATATCCATCAAAAAATATGAAACATTCAGAGAGTCAAAGCATGAAGGCATTACATATTTTCATACTTTAGAAATTATTAACAACCTTTTTTGCTCTTCTTTCAGATATTCAACAAAATATAAAGCACAACTCCAGAAATATATCATGCATTAAGTTGAATTTAGTTTTACCTCACATAGTTTGTGGGTCTGCTTCTCTTACAAATGTGAGATATTAAAATTTTGTAGAAAATTTCCATGGGCAATTCTTTGAGTGAAGTGTGATACTGGACAACCCACTCAATAAGGATTTTCTAAAGGTGAATTTAAAAATCATTTTCCATCTCAACAGTCAGTGAGGAAAATGTTTTCATGGCTTTCAACATACCACAGTCCAGTTCTCCGCTTTGAAAGTCAATCCCCGTGACACAGAGGGAAGATACTGAATGCAGCGTGGTTCTAAGTCTATTTTTGTGGATAACTTTCTGACTTTCAGAGGATATTTGTACTCTGCAATTAGTCAACAAAAGTCTAGGTTCACAGCTCAGTCTTTCACATGGCTTAGGTACTGCATAACACTTCTATTTTAAAGTAAATTTAAGTCAAATTTTAGAATATATATTGCTAATACCCAATATGTATCAAGATTTACAGTCTGAGGAGACTGTAGTGCTAATTAGTACAGCAATGTTTATATGGATATTCAACTAATTTCTTAGTCTAATTGAAGCCAAATGCTTACTGTTTCAGCTGTCTTTCACAAAGGGTCAAACCTATGGAAAACCTGACAACCTTACTAACTTCAGTTTCCCCAAATCTGGAAAATGGGGTGGATATAACGATTAAATGAGGTGATGCACATAAAATACCTGACATGTGTATGTCTCAACGGATGTAAGGTATAATTAGATAGTATTTATTTTTGTCATCACTTTTTTTACTTGGAACTGTACTTCATGATATTCAAAATTTTTAGATAACACACTTACATGGTTCAAAATTCATCCCCAATGACAACCCCCAAATTTGATTTTTAAAAAGTTCTTTGTTTAATGACTTCATAACTGTTAATTATATAAACTTCTTGTTGATGATCTATCAAGTCTAAAAATCCTATCATGAATAGCACTGAGAAAGATAAGCAAATTAGCCTCAGTTATGTCTTCATATTTTTCCTTTTCCCCTTCTCTTCTTCATCTAGCTCTTGTCTTCTCTCAGTCATACCATCATATTCAGCCTCCAGTACATATCATTATATTTAACATGTTAAATATAATGATATGCATTATATTTAAGATTTATAACATTTAGATTCAGATTTTATACAAGCATTTCACCTTCAGATTGACTAAAAAATAAAACATATATTTAATTACATTATTGATTACATTATTATATTATATACAAAATTACATAGACTAGTACCAAGGATTATATGTGTACCATTTCAAAGAAGAATGTTCCAAACATAAGCATCAAAGGCAAATAAATTTTTTTTATTGTATATGTTCCAGCAAAAACAGTAAGTCATACAGTAAGTAATACATATACAGACAAACCTTCAAACTGTGAACTTTCAAAGATACAAACGTGCATTTGCATGTTGAAATGATGCAGCTTCTTCTAGTTTGGCGGGATCAGAGTTCCCAAGTTACCTCACTGGAGCTGTACTGCCAGCCTGAGATTCACCAGTGACTGGGGATGTAATGGTGTCTGGACGGGGAAATACATGGCACCTGAGAACTTAGGAATGGCAATAGCCATGGAGTCCCAAAAAGTGATACAGCTGACTCAGCTCAGCAGGTCAGAGAGCTGAGCCCTAAAGGAGAGTTGCAGGTCACCCCTATTGCAGCTCTTACTTGGAGAATCTCAAGTTATCAGGGAAGGTTAAGACTTTCTTGGCTGGGAGAGTTACAGCTCTTTCAGCTCAGCGAATCTCAGGTTCTCATCTCACAACCAAGAAGAATGAGTGCAGACATTGAAGGGTGAGCAAGATGAAGTTTAGTCAAGAACAGGAAAGCAAGCATTAACAGCTCGCCACAGCCAGAGGAGATCTAAAAGTCTGGGATGTGACTGAAGTCAAGGGTTTATATAAGGCTTGAGAGAGAACATGCATGCTGATTAGTTGGGAGTAGCACCAATCAGAGAGAAGCACCATGGTGTGGGACTGAAATGCACCAATCAGAGAGAGGCATTATGGTGTAAAAGCACCAATCAGGAGAGGATTGAGAATGGTCAATCAAGAAGAAACTGTGAAAGGAGAAGTCTGCAGACCAGGAAATGTGTGTTCTCACTCTGGTCAATAGACTCCATCTGGAAGTTTTACTGAGGGACCACCCTAACTATCTGCCTAACCAATTTCTTCCTTTCTTCTATCTCACAATCACATAAATTAGTTTAAGTGTCTGGAGTGAATCACACAGTACTTTTAAAGTACTGTACTGTAAGACTAAACATATTTTCTTCATATATGTGTGGTTTTTATGCATTATTTGCGTGAAAAATATTACATATATGACCATGTCATTCTGTCCTTTGCTTTTTAGAAATATCTTTCTATTTTTGTGCAGATTTTATGTTTGTGTTTCAAAATGATTTTTTTCTTGCCTATAAAAGAATCATTTTCCATCGTCTTCTTACTAAAATTATAGTATGGTTCACTGAATCTATTTTATTTTTCAAGATTTTCAAAAATAGTTTTCACTTCTTTACCATCTAATGTTCTGATTTAGACCAATCACTTTAGACACCTGCTGGTATGAACAAATTTTATCCTAGGTCTTCTTTTATTGCATTTTTGTTATGAAAATTTAATATTCTCTTTTTTGTAACTTTTTTTAGGCTATAGACAAACTGTTTTTTAGTAAGTATAAGCACTGTAGTTAGTGTCACTTTTTTATCTATCAGTTAAAGTATATGTTTGAGTTGCTTTTTGGGTCTTTTCTTCCAATGATCTGAACATTTTTTTGTAAAGGGTAGTAAATATTTTAGAATTTGAAGGTCTCTGTTGCAACTATTCAACACATTGTAGTGCAAAAGCAGTTGTAGATATTATGTAAACAAATGAGCATAACTGTGTTCCAATTAAATTTCATTTATAGGAGCTGATACGTAAATTTTACAATTTATATTTTAAAAACATTACTTTTATTTTAATTTTTTTCAACCATTTAAAAAATAAAATTATTTCATAGCTAATGGGCCACATAAAAACAGGTGACAGACCCTATCTGATCCATGGACTGTGGATTGGCAACCTCTGCTCTATTCTATTCTATTGTGTTTGTTCATTTTCTATCTTTGAATCAATACCATTTTGTCTTGGGTATTATAATTATATAGTAATTCTTTAATAATAATACACTTATCCACTGAGTTATTCATTTCAGATATTATCTTTTCAGTTCTATAATGACCATTTTTTTTTGTAGGTGCATAATTGTTGTACTTAGCTATATGGTACATAAAGTATTTTGATATGAGCATACAATGTGTAATGGTCAAATCAGGGCAATCGGGATATCTATCACCTCAAATGTATATCATTTCTTTGTGTTGGGAAAATTTTTTTAAAATTCCAATTGCCATTTTTCCCTCTTTTTTTTTTCAACTTTTGTATTGTTTCCTTGACTAAAGGAATTATGGTTATTAAAATCTTTGTCTATAGGATAAATCTATGGGTCTGGAGTTATTTTGGTTGTTGTTGTTTTCTTGGTCTTAATCATGAGGTCTTTTCTATTCACAGGGTTATTTTTATTTATTTGTGAGCTAGAGATTACAGTAAAAGATTTTAAGAGACTTCAGATTATGTCTTCTACAGAGAGTTTTTCACGCTTTTTTTTTTTTTTTTTTTTTTTTGAGCCAGAGTCTCAGTCTATTACCCACGTTAAAGTGCAGTGATACAATTATAGTTCACTGCAGCCTCAAACTTCAGGGCTCAGGCCCTCTTCCCACCTAGGCCTCCTGAGTAGCTGGTACACACCACCATGCCAGGCTTTTTTTTTTTTTTTTTTTTTAAGAAACAGATAGATTCTCACTCTGTTGCTTAGGCTGGTCTCAAAATCTTGGCTTTAAGTGATCCTCCTGACTTAGCCTCCCACTGAACTAGGATTATAGATGTGAGCCACCATAGCTGGCCTCTCCTTCCTTTTGTCTGGCAAAGAGTGTGGATTGCTTATCACTATAATACTATCTGGAATTAAGATAGGTCATGTAACATTTATTCTATTTTTCTTTCATCTCTGACACTAGAATATGACCCTCCATGGATTTCGGTTGAGATTCTGGTAAGGGTTCCTCCCTGGAACGTGACAGGAACTTCAGTTTCATCCCTCAGTACTCTTCAGTGTAACCTTCAGGTATTGGACCAATCATCATTCATTATTTGAAAGTGTTTTGAGAAGGAGGCTGACCTTTTTAAACCTCCTATTTAATCAATAACACATCTGGCCAAGTCTGTGTCTTGAGAAGCAGCAATCCTCCATATGCCAAGTCTAAGCGTTTTCAGCCCTAGCCAGTGTCCAGAATCAGGAAGTCCCTCGAGGTGAAACGTGCTTATGGATCCACAGTGTTTGTTCACCATTCCCTATAGGGCTTTTATTTCCTACTTCTCTTATTTTCAGATTCTCCTCAGGAGGATCTGTTTTCCTAGACACTTTGAGACTGCAGGCAATTATACTCTCCCTTTCAGACTATAATTTTTTACCAGCCTGCTGCCTTAGACTTCATCAAATTATTTACAAATTCAGGCTTCTGTGGAGGCCCTTCATATATTAATTTTTATTACCTCCTTCTCCATGCAACTGCTTAAAACTTTGCAGAGTTTTTCTTTTCCCTTATAGAAGTTCTTTGGTTGAAACAAACCTGTGCCCGAAGCTTAGTCTCAGAATCACCAAATGCCACCAAAAAAAAAAAAAAGATGTCTATAGTTAGCTCATATCTGAACGGTGAGTCCATCTCTAAATGTTAGCTCTTCAAGACATCTTTCCTTCCACAGCTCTCTGATGACTTGACTGTGTGTGTGTGTGTATTTATAATTAAACCAGTTTTTTCTAGTTGTCACACTGAAAACATTGATCTTGTCTAGACTTACTGCAATCTACTCAGCTGCAGAAATCCCCATTTGGCTATGCCAATTGGGAACTCTGCATATTTAGTTGGAACTCCTTGGCTCCTTGAGGTTTTGGAATTGGGCAGAGTTGGTCATTGCTGTTAAAAGTTTAAAACCCTAGAATACAGGCCTCTCTATTTTGGGAAACCAGATCCACTAGTTCTCTTGGCAAAATTCATTTATTTCTGTAGAAAAGAGGTATTTCTGACTCAAAGTTCCCATGGTTAGGCTCTTTGTGATTCTTCAAGATAGATGTGCTTGTTCCAGGCTGTGTTGTTGTCTGTAATCTCCACATACTGTCCATCAGGTATCTTGTTTGTCTTTTACAAATGTATTGAGATATCTTTTCCACTAATACTTACTTGCCATTCCTTTCATTGTTAAAGTTTTATTTTAATAAATGTCTTTGAGATTACACAATGGATGTGATCAGGTCTACCATGGTATCTAGGAGTCACAGATATCATAAAATAACTTGTATTATTTCAAAATTTAGAATAAACTGCTCTGGTATTATTTTTAAGTGACTATTTAATGTTCCTTGCCATTTAAAAATGTGTTATGGAAATAAAAACCACCAAAGGAGAACAAACAGAGGCTATTTATTCATATCTTGTTATCACAAGGAAATAAGCCATTATCACTTCAGTCTGTCAGAGACTCGAGCAGTCACCAAAGTAGGAAACTTTGTAGTGAAGAAAACAAACAAATAAAAAGGAAGTCTTCAGATATGCTCTGATTGGAGGGTATTAGCTTGGAAAAGTTGGAAATATTAACTAGAAGTGGGGTACCTTATATCACTGGCTTTACAAGCGCGTTTGACTTTTACTAGTTGACTCTGAGTTGGAAGCAGGGACAAAAATTAGGGGAGCTGGCGATCACTAACAAAATTTTGTTCATTTTGGGCTGAGTGCTGCAGAGGTGTAGCTTGACTTTCCCACTGGCTACTCAGATTGTGGGTTAGTTTTATTGTCATATACAGCTTGGCCATTGCTTATTTGTATATCCAGTTTCTTAATATACAGTTAGAGGTGTTTTTTGGTAACAATTGGTCCTAAGTAATACTTTCTTCCATGGTTTATACCACCAAGCAGGTGAATTGTGTACACAAATCATTGCACATTGCAGAAAGATTCCTGTCACTCATCTTGCCATAGGGTAGTCTTTTAAGAAAATTCTTTGTAAATTAAAATGAATGAGAGGCTAATAACAATTCATATATTACTATGGCTAAAGCAAAGCTCCCATTAAGTTACTGCATTACGTTAAACACCTTAATTTTTTTAACTGATGTGATAGCTGGTTTTATATTGTAAATGTTTGATAGAAAATCTCCCCATTTCTTCAAACCTGCATAGAAATTCAATTCATTGACTTTGAAATTTTTTCATGCTTATTATTCTTTGTCTTGCCAAAACCTACATAATGCCCCCTCATTTTTTCCATGCTACATTAATTGTGTGTTCATCATCCATGCACAGATGCATTTAAGTTTATTACATTGTCACTGAATAAATTTTTTTAAATGCTGATTCATTTAAGTCAGAATAACTGTCAATTAATGTCAAACTTGGCATTGTCCCAAGCTATGTAATGAGAAAGAAAATATTGCCAGTTTATAATAATCTCCTAAGTATGCTGTGTATATTAAACATAAATTAATTTAACATTTGGCCTTAAGTCAGCAAGATACTTACATGCTCTTTCAATAGTAAAATATACAGAGAGAAATTAAAATACCTTAATAATAATGACTTTCTCATAGTTTGTCAATTCTTTTTTTTTTTTTTTACTTCTGTGCCATAACAAACTAGAAAACATTTAAGTGAATGTTGATTATATTTTGCATTTATCTCTTATTAGTTAGATCAATAACTGCCTTTTATCATGGAGTTGGCAGACTACCAAGCAAATATGGTAAAACTAAAATGTTAAGAAAGAAGACATAGAAGAGGCAACAGTCATCTTCTTCTTACGTATGCTGTAGGGCATACAGCATTCTTGATTACAGAGTTTTTAACCATAGTCCCTACTGGGTGCAATGATCTATATAAACTTTACATATATCTGGCTCTGCATTACAACTGGTTAGACTGAAGTTCACACTTGACACTAAACCAATGAGTTCTCTCATATGAGAATTTTTGGATCAGGAGTTAGGATTTATAGTCAATGTCTGATGAACAATAAATGAAAAAAAGTATATGGTCATTCAATACATGTAGAGAAAAATCATTTGACAAATTCAGGTTTTACTCCTAACAAAATATTTTAGTAAACTGGGAATATAAGGGAATTCTTTCAATCTGATAAGGGGCATCCAAAAAGAAAAAAACAAACAAACCAACCTAGAGTGTAAATATCACAATTAATGGTAAAATGCTGAAAGTAACAAATGAGAACAAGGCAAGGATGACTATTTTCTTTAGCTTATAATATTTCTTGCACTGGCATTTTAGGCAAGAAAATATAGGTTGTGGAGGGAAACTAAAAGAAGAAAATGGACTGAAAAGGAAAGAATAAAATACATACCAGGTGTTTGGAATGAACTACATTATATTGAGAATTATATTTTTTAAACTGGTTGACAGATAGACAAGATGAGTTTGCGTATTATAGTGTGGTATGCATGTAACATTATAAACCTTTTAAAATTAATGCATATTTTAAAAATAATGTATAATCCAAGAAAAATAACTCAACAAAGTATTTAATTTGGGTAAAACTGAGGTAATCACCTTAGGTTATTTAAGCCAATTACTTATTCCGGGAAGATGATAATTGAATATCATCACACTGATCACATGTGAACTCCAGATTCAAAAAAAGGTGAGGTTTCACTTGTTCTATATTGTACTCAGACCAAAAAGTAGCTACAGGAGCTCACATTCCCTTCTACTGCATGAGTTCCCAAATGAAAGATTTCCTTCTACATTTCTTTTTTTTTCCACCTTTAAATTTTTAATTTTAAATTTTGGGATACAATTTAGGGTTAGGTATACAAATATTCATACCTTTGTCGGTGAGGTGTGTCCCCCCTTCCCCAGGCAGTTTCCCGTTACTGCCGATCCCACCTCCTCACTGCCCCCCCCCGTTTCCTGCTACTGTCAATCCTTTTCTTATAGTATTATAGTTGTTCAAGTGAGAACATGTGATACTCAGTTCTTTGTTTCCGTGAAATATCACTCAGTATTACAGACTCTAAGTCCATCCACGTTACTGTGAAGTTCATGATTTCGTTCTACTTTATGGCTGCATAATATTCCATTGTGCATATGTACCACATTTTTTTAATCCAGTCCTCTTTTGATGGTCAGCACGGTTGGTTTCATGTTCTTGTTATTGTGAACAAAGCTGCAATAAACATATGTGTACAGGTATCTTTTTTATAGAGCGATTTGAGTTCTTCCGGGTATTTTCCCAGTAGGGGGATTGCAGGATCATATGGAAGATCAATTTTTAGAACTTTCAGGAATCCCCACACTGTTTTCCACAGAGGCTGTACTAGTTTACACCCCCACCAACACTGTGGAAGTGTTCCCTTTTCATCACATCTTTTCCAGCATCTGTTATTTTTTGCGTTATTGATGATGGCCATTCTGACTGGAGTTAGGAGGTATCTCAGTGTAGTTTTAATTTACATTTCTTTGATGACTAGTGAGGCTGAATATTTTTTCATGTATCTGTTGGCTGCTCATATGTCTGCTTTTGAGAACTGTCTGTTCATATCTTTTGCCCACTTTGTGAGTGGAATTGTGCTTTTTATTTGGGTTTCTGTTTGTTTATTATTGGGGTATATAAATTCGATCATCTTGCACATTCATTTTGTACTTTGAGACTTTGCCAAAGTCCTTTATTAGTGCAAGGAGGTTTTTGACAGATTCTCTTGGGTTTTCGAGGTATAGAATCATGTCATCTGCAAAGAGAAATAACTTGATTTCCTCTTTTCCTATTTGGATACCACTGATTACCTGCTCCTCTCTGATTGCTGTAGCTAGAACTTCCAAAACTATGTTAAACAGGAGAGGTGAGAATGGGCATCCTTGTCTTGTTCCAGTTTTTAGGGGAAATGGTTCCAATTTCTGTCTGTTTAGCAGTATGCTGGCTGTGGGTTTCTTGTAGATGGCTCTTACTATTTTGAGGTATGTTTCATCTATGCCTAGATGTTTGAGGGTTTTTATCAAGAAGGGGTGCTGGATTTTATAAAAAACTTTTTCTGCACCTAATGATATAATCATGTGGTTTTTGTTTTTATGTCTATTGATGTATTTGATTATGTTTATGGTCTTATGAATGTTGAACCAGTCTTGCATCCCTGGGGTGAAGCCTACTTGGTCGTGGTGGATGATTTTTGATATGTGTTGTTGAATCTGGTTTGCTAGGATCTTGTTGAGAATTTTAACATTTGTATTCATCAATGATATTGGCCTGTAGTTCTCTTTCTTTGTTGGATATTTACCTGGCTTGGGTATCAATATGATGTTAGCTTCATAAAATGATTTGGGGAGACTTCCATCTTTTTCAATCACCTGGAATACTTTCAACAGGATTGATATCAGCTCCTCCTTGTATGTTTTGTAGAATTCTGCTGGAAAGTCATCTGGTTCAGGGCTTTTAACATGGTTTTTGTAAGTCTCATGGTACCCACAAAACAAAAATTATAGTAGACACACAAAAAATAAAAAAACAAGAGTCAAAGCACACCACTAGAAAAATTACTTACCTACAAAAAAGAGAGCAAAAAAGGAAGAAAAAAGAATATACAAAACAAGTAGAAAACAATGAACAAAATGTAAGTAGTAAGTTTTTGCCTATTAATAGTTACTTTGAATGTAAATGATTAGATTCTTCAGCTAAAATACATAAAGTGACTGGGATATAAAAACAAGACCCAACTATATGTTGCCTACAAAAGACTCATTTAACCTATAAGGACACACATAGACTGAATGTAGAAGAATGGAAAAATATATTTCATGTAAATGTAAACCAAAGGAGAATAGGAGTAGCTATACTTACATTAACTAAAATAGACTTTAGGTCAAAAACTGTAAAATGAGACATAGAAGTTCATTATATGATGATAAAGGGGTCATTTCAGCAATAGGATATAACATACACACACACACACACACACACACACACACACACACACACACACACACACCCATACCTACATACCCTACATCAGAGCACCTAAATATGTAAAGCAAATATTCATAAAAATAAAGGGAGTGTCTGACAGAAAATAGGATAATACCAGGGTCTTCTACAAACCATTTTCAATTGTAAAGAGATTATTCATATAGAATATCAATGAGGAGACATCATCCTAAACTATACACTAAACTAAATAGACCTAACATATACAGAACATATCATCCAACAGCTGCAACACATAAATTCCTCTCAATGACAAACAAAATATTCTTCAGGATAGATTATATGTTAGGACACTAACACTTCCTAACAAATTAAAAATGATTGAAATCATATTTCTTTTTTTCTGAGTTAGGGTCTTACTCTGTTGTCCAGGCTGAAATATGGTGGCATACAACCATAGTTCTCTAGAGCCTCAACCTTCTGGGCTCAGGCAATCCTTCTGTTGCAGCTTCCTTAGCAGCTGAGACTGTAGGTATATGCCACTATGACTGGCTATTTTTTTTATTTTTTGTACATACAAGATCTCACTATGCTGCCTAGGTTGGCCTTTAACTCTTGGGCAGAGATGATCCACCTTCCTCAGGCTCCCAAAATGCTAAAATGGCAGGTGTAAGCCATCTAAGCATGAAATTTAAAGGGAAAATTTCATAAAACATAGAAATGAAAAACACAGCACACCAAAACCTATGGGTCATAGTAAAAGCAATTAGGAGAAGGAAGTTTACAACCAAAAAAAACTACATCAAAAATAACCAGTAATAAAAAGTATCACATAAAAATAAAGAGCCAGAACCTATTGGCCTCACTGGTGAATTCCATCAAATGTTTAAAGAAGAAATTATACCAGGTTTTCTCTAACTCTTTCAAAAATTTAAAGAGGAGAGAGTACTTCTATGCTCATTTTACAAAGTCAGCTTTACCCAGACAGTAAAATCAGGAAAGGAAAATACACAAAAAAGAAAACTACAGGCAAATATCCCTGATTAACAAGGAAGCAAAAATTCTCAGTAAAATACTATAAACCTGAATTCAACAGTACATTAGAATGATCATTCTCCATGATCAAGTGAGATTCATACCAGGGATGCAAGGATGGTTCAATGTATGCAAATCAATAAATGTGAAATAGCACATTAACAGAATGAAAGACAAAAAATCACATGATCATTTCAATAGATGCAGAAAAAATATTCGACAAAATTTCATGTCTTTTCATGATTAAAAAAAAATTCTCCACAAATTAGGTATAAAGGAATGTACCTCAATACATGGAGGCCATGCATGAATAAGCCAAAGCTAAGATCATACAATGGGGAAAAGTTGAAACTTTTTCCTCTAGGATCCATAGTAAATAAGAATACTCACTTTTGCCATTTCCAGTCTACATAATCATGGATGTCCAAGTCAGAGAAATCAGGCAAGAGGAAGAAAGAAATGGCAATCAAATTGTAAAGGTACAAGTTAAATCACCCCTGTTCATAGACAATATACATTTATATATAGAAAACCCTAAAAGTTCTACCAAAACACAGTTAGGATTAATAAAGAAATTCAGAAAAACTGCAGGATACAAAATCAATGTACAAATCTCTGTAGTATTTCTATACACTAACAGCAAACTATCTGAAAAATAAATCAAGAAAACAATCACATTTATAACTACCAAAAAATAAAACACTTCAAAATAAATTTAATAAAAGAGATAAAAGATTTCTATGATGAAAACTATAAAGCACTAATGAAAAAATTTGAAGACACAAGTAATTGGACAAATATCTCATGTTTATATGTTTAAAAAATGAATATTATTTAAAAATGCCATATTATTCAATGTAATCTATAGATTCAATTCAATCTCTATCAAATTACCAATGGCAGACTTCTCAGAAATTTTTTTTTTAAATCCTAAATTTTGTATAGAAATACAAAAGTCCTCAAAGTCAAATTAACCTGGAGCTAAAAGAATAATGCTGTAGGCATCACACTACCTGACTCCAAAATATACTACAAAGTTATAATAACCAAGACAGCATGGTACTGGCATAAAAATAGACATGTCAACCAATGAAACAGAACAGATAACCCATAGATAAACCCAGACAGTTGATTTTTGACAAAGGTGTTATGATGCATAATGGGTAATGGGGAAAGGATAGTCTCTTCAAAAAATGGTACTGGTCAAACTGAATACCCACATATAGAAGAATAAAATCAAACATTTATCTTACACCATAAACAAAAATAAACTCCAAATAGATTAAGGGCTTAAATGCAAGGCCTGAGACTATAAAACTACTAGGAGAAAACATAATGGAAAAGTTTCATAACTTTGGTGTGGGAAATGATATTTTGAGTAGGACCTCAAAAGTACAGGCAATGAAAGCAAAAATAGACAAATGGGATTGCAGCAAACTAAAAAGTTTCTGCACAGCAAATGAAACAATCAACTGAGTGAAGACACAAAAAAATTTGCAAACTATATATCTAACAATAAAAAACTATATATCTAACAATAAGAAAAGAAAAGAAAAGAAACTCGAACTCAATAGCAAGAAAACAAATAAATAACCCAACTAAAAATTGAGGAAAGGACCTAAACAGACATTTCTCAAGCGAAAACATACAAATGGTATATACAAAATGCTCAACATCACTAATTATCAAGGAAATGCTCATTAAAGTCTCAGTGAAATATTACTTCACACTTCTTATGGCTATTATTAAAAAGTCAAGTGGATTTTAAAAATGTTAGAAAGAATGTGGAGAAAAGAGAATCCTTGCACACTATTGAACAATATGGAAATCCTAAAAAAAATTCAAAATATAATTACCATAGGAGACAGCATTCTCTACTAAAATATATTTGCAAAATGAAATAAATATATCAAAGAGATATCTGCACTCCCATCCTTATTGCAGTGTTATTCAAAATAGCCAAGACACAAAATCAATCTAAGTGTCCACCAATGCATGAATGTATACACAATATGTGGTATATATACACAGCGCAATACTTATTTAGCCATCAAAGAAGGAAATTCTATCATTTGCAATAACATAGATAAACTTGTAGGACATTATGTTAAGTGAAATAAGTCAGGCACAGAAAGTCAAACACTGCTTGATTTCACTCCTTGTAGACTCCAGAAGTAGAGAGTATGACAGTGATTACTAGGGTTGGGGTGATTAGGTGGTGGGGAAGTTGGGGCAATGCTGGTCAAAGAATACAAAATTTCAGTTAAATGGGGAAGGAAGTTTAGGAAATCTACTGTAAAATATGTTGACTGTAGTTAACAATATATTGTTTTCTTGAAAAATTCTGGGAAAGTGGATATGATATGTTTCACCACAAAAATAGTAGCTATGTGGTGTGATGCATAAGCTAATTAGCTGTATTTGGTTATTCTGCAGTATATACATACTTCAAAGCATCATGCTGTATACAACAAAGACATACAATTTTATCTGTAAGATTATAAGCAAACAAATAAGTAAATAAAGTATTTCTAACACTGCTAAGCATATTTTAAAAAGTCACATAGCAGTGATTTTGATTCAAATTGTTAAAGGACACTTTTAAAATGTAAATGTAAACCAGGCATATGCATACCAATTTAAATTGTATGCATATACACACCAGCATATACATATGCACACCAATTCAAATCATATGTATACAATTTTATACATATGTATAAAATATAAAATATCTAGATAGAAAGAAAGAAAGAAAAAGAAAGAAAGAAAAGAAAGATATATGGCCAACCTGAGCCTGTAGCCCAAATACTTACTAACATGCAAGCAAAAATCCAAGCTGAGATTTTTGCTAGGACTCATATCAGGTTTTGGGGGTAGACAATGACAAGAGGCAGGATGTATACTGTGAGAGTAAGAGGAGATAGGAAGGAGCACTGAATTGACTGAGAAAATAATAAGCAGAGATGTAGGATGCTGAATAATGAAATTTATATTGAAGCACATTGGACAAGCTTCCTAATTTTGCCAGGGTTAATTGTCAAGTCAAAAAAGTAGACATTTACCTTCTATACTCTCCTACAGTAGTTCAGAAAAGAACGAGAATCATTAAGCAGTCAGTTCAGAAAATCTCTTTTTTTAATTTCCACTTTCTATAAAGATTTCTTTGGGCCCTTGCTGACCCATCCTTGACATCTCGGTTACTACCACCTTGCTTCACACTGGAAAGCATCTGAGGACACTAGCTTTGTGATTCTGACATGAAATCGACCCCCTGCATTAAAATGCAGCACAGTAAGAAATTACTGGGATCATGCTCTGAAATCATGCTAAAACACACGATACAGACATGATAGCCCTCAATAAAGATCATAAACATGTGTTTTCATTTTCAATGAGAACATTAACTCCAGGATTACCACCCAGAGAGCCATGTTCACATTGCTGGAGCATGATTAATTTTGAATTATAAAAATAGAACTCTTTCAGTCATATCTGAAATTCTTTTCAAAACCTGGTATGAAAGCAAGTATAATATACAGAACTGCTATGAAGAGTGCAAATTAAACCCACACAAAGAGGGATCTGGGCCAGATTTCTGGAATAGTCAAACCTAGCTCCTGTCACTGTTGTGCAAACATAAATTAAAGAAGGGAAAGTGCCAATATCCTGACCGAGTAACAGCATGAAACTAGCCTCAGGCCTCAAGTCTAAATTACCCATTAATAATATTTTCAGTCTTCTTCAAACTGGGTATGATCCTTGGAACAATTCAGGAGAGTTTGATGCTTGGTGAGCATTACTGGCCCACATATGTGAGGTAATAACATTCTCTAGTGGGAGGAGGGAACAGAGGTAATTTACCAAATGGTACCCTACTGACCTGAAACAACTGATTTACCTCATATGGAGCTTTCATTTTAGAGGAGATTTTATTTACCAGGCTTTATTGTGAGTCTGTGATATTATATGCTGATTAAGAGTGTATTGGAATATACTTTTTCCCTATGGTCTTTTTTTTAAGTAGGAAGGTTCATGTTTAGTCTCAGATTACAAGATGTTGACTTAATATACTAGACAAGAAATCAGAAGTATGCTAAAGCAAGTTAAGCTATATTTTCATCTTCACTAAGTCAATTTATATCTATTATAGGATTTTTTTAAATGCTATTTTTAAACAGAATTTTAAAAAATGCTGTTTATCAAAACTGACTTACAAAGAAGATTCTTTCCTTTTTAAAGTAGTTAATGTGTTATTATATCAAATTCTGACTTTCTCTGTGTTCTATGTTCTATAGAAAAATTGCATTTAAATGTGATATATTGGGGGCTTCCCCGTCTGTGGTTTAGGATCAAGTTACTACAAATTAGACTGTTTCTTTCACTAAAGAAAAAGAAAAGAAAGATCTTGGATAAAATGTAGACTGAAAAATTCACTTACATGTATGTGCAGAAAAATAGGTTATGACCTATTACCTGGTATTGCACTGTGTTGCTGTAATTTCTGTTTAGAGAAATCATTTTCAGGATAATGTTGAGACCACTAAAAAATTCCACCATCATAAAATACAAATTGCTTGTCAAGTTCACAAAGTAGAAAACCCAATTGACTTGAGGGAGTTACAGGGAGAAATAATTATTGAAACACAATTCCAAATGCTCCGAGAACTGCATATCATATTTTGTCCTGTGGGTCTCTAAAGGACTCAACTGACAATAACGCTGTTGCTAACCCTTGTGATACTCCCGCTGCGTCGTTTAGAGTTCTCTCATCATTAAATAACAGACATTATGTGGAATTGATAAATACAGTCTTCAACATTAACTAAATAATCCTCCCAATAGTCTGGTAAAACAGATGGAGAGAATAAAACAGAGAAGTTGTTAAGGGGCTTAACTCAGTCCATAGAGGCAATCTTGTGACTTAGTTAGCCTTAGACCTCCCTAGTTTAAGTTTATGACACCTTCTCTTCCACTTTTTCCCTATAAATACCAACCAAGCCGCCAAACCACAGCCACTCCAAGTCCCCTATCTCTCATGATTGTCTCTAATTCTTTTCATTTAATCAAGAACAGAACACATTCCTACTAAAAAGAAAATTATAGCTTTCTTTTATGTTTATATATATATTTAGTTTCTATTCATGAACATTTAAAATGGCTTTTAATATTATTTCATTACTTCAAATAAGTAAATGTTTTTATTTGTTTCTTGTTTTGTAGGACCAACTTAGTTTAAAACATATTGTTTCTATCAACTTCTAAATTAATTATACTTCTTGCTTCTTGACATAATCAATTCCTCTTTAATTAAATGGGATACACTTTTTTTGTGTGTGCTTCTGCTTCTTGATGACAAGTGCTGTATTAGGCACACGGGAGCATAAGCTAGAATCATCCAGCTGCCATCTTGAAAGAAACATTTGGTGGGAAAGAAAAATGACAGCTAAATTAATAATTATGACCATAGTAATGATAATAATTCCTGAAGTTTCTTATGTTTCTAATACTGTGCTAAGCACGCCTCACTTACTTCATTTGATCCTTTGACTTAGCAGCTCCTTCTATTTTCTTTTCTTTTCTTTTTTTTTTAATAGCCCATGGGACAAAAGTTTGCTGGGTTAATACCTTACACACTGAACCCATGTAAATAACTAGTACCACATTCTCCCAAGGCTTATCAAACAAGGTTTATCAAACAGTATTCTAATACTTTAATTTTTCATTTAATTTTTCTGCATAAGGCTTGACTGACAGTTTTAGTTCTTAACATAATTAATACTTCTTTACATTCTAGTTTATATTTTTACCATTTTTCTTGGCCAGAATTTTATTCCCAAGTCAAATCAACTCTGGGTCAGTGACAAATACATTTCAGAACCTGCAGAGTTGAGAAGAATTTTGATAATTATTATTAGGTCATGTACCATGTCAGTTTTCGTGGTTAATGTTTTTTCTCTCAAATACCAGCTGATCCTTGAAAACCTTCCTGAGTTTTAGATTGATGTGAATGCTACTTTTGTATAGCCCTTTTGAAGTATCCCTACATTGTTATATTCACTTTTATATCTTATTCATATCATATTCTTCCTTTTCAAATAATAAACGCCTTCAGACAAACACTAAATTTAATATATATTTACTTTCCAGGGTCAAAGTTGAGAGTATGACAGATAGTAAGTCTAATAAATATTTCTTGAATTGATTTTAACTTCCTTGAGAAGAGGCCTTTCTCTATGAGATTTTTAACCATTCATTGCATTGCCTATTCAATGTTTCTGTACCTTTAGCTGTTTCAGAGGAGAGGAGTTCTCGTCTCTCATTTCAGTGTGGCTCCATCATTTTTGGACTGTGCTCATCACTGATTTATTTTACTTTTTGACCACTAGCATGATCTAATAATGACTGTCAAAATTCTTCCTAACTCTGCCGTTTCTGAAATGCTATTTGTCACTGACCCAGAGTTTATTTGATTTGGGAATAGATACCATCATGCTATTCCATCTTAGCAGCTCCCGTAGCTATCCCTTCCTTTCTATTTAGTTTTAAGTCTTTTTGTGATGTGTCAAAATTCTTTCTAAAGGGTACAACATGGAAAAAAGAAGAAAAAGGGTAATTTTATAGTGGAGAAACACTGTTTGACCCAAGTGATCAAGGTCAACATCAACAATGATAAATCATGCTGATAGTATGTACACGTGATATAAGACAAGAGGAAAAGGGTCATTTTACTCCTGTGTTCTTCCTCCCAAGAATTCATAGCCCCAGTCTAACCAAGAGAAAAACACCAGACAAATTGCAACAGGAGGAACATTAGATGAAATACCTGACCAGTACTATCAAAATAGGCAAGGTCATTGTTTTAATTTCCTGTGGCCACCATGACAAATTACCACAATCTTGGTAGTTTAAAACAACAAAAATTCATTCCCCTGCAGTTATGAAGACTAGTAGTCTGAAATCAGTATGTTGGCAAGACTGTGCTTCCTACAGATGTTCTCAGAGAGATTCTGTTTCTCAATTTTTTTAGGGTCTGGTAGCTGTCAGCACACTTAGGCTTGTGTCTGCTATCACTCCAGTCTCTGCCTCTGACACTTTGCTTCTTCTTCTTCTCACGATGTGTCTACCCTCTGAGTATTTCTATAATGGTGGACTTAGGGCCTACTCACATAAAACATGATGATCTTAAGTCCCTTAACCACATCTTAACAAACCTATTTTCCAAGTAAGATCACATTCAAAGGTTCAAAGGATTAAAAAGTATGTTGTGGGGAGGCCACCATTCAACTCACTATAGTGATCAATGATGAGAAAAGTCTAAAATTTTGGTAGTGAACAAAAGTCCAAGGAGACATGATGTCACATTGTATTCTGGATGGGATCCTGAAATAGACAAAAAAAATTAGGTAATAACCAAGAGCCGGGTTCGGTGGTTTCAGCCTGTAATCCCAGCACTTTGGGAGGCTGAGGTGAGTAGATTGCCTGAGCCCGTGGATTCGAGACCCGCCTGGGCAAATTGGCGAGATGCCATCTCTACAATAAATCAAACATTAGTCGGGCATGGTAGCATGCGCCTGAAGTTCCAGCTACTTGCAAGGCTGAGGCGAAAGGATCGCCAGAGCCCAACAGGTAGAGGCTGCAGTGGCCAGAAGCGGTCACTGCACTCCAGTCTGGGTGACAGAGTGAGACTACAACTCAAAAATAAATAAATAAATAATAACCAAGAAAATCTGAATAAATGATGGATTAACTAAATGATGGTATATCAATATTTATTAATTCATTGTAACAAATGAACCACGTTAATGTAAAATGTTAATAATGGAGGAAACTGTTTGTAGTATGTGGGATCTAAAACTGTTCTAAAAACCAAGTCAACTTTTAAACAATTCTATGTTTAATCCTCTATAGTGGCACTGTCTAAATATAATGCATGCCAGTTGTTTAATTTAAAATTTTCAAGAAGCCACGTTTCAAAAAGTAAAAATAAATAGTAAAGTTTATTTTAATAATATATGTTATTTAGCTCAATATATTTAAAGTATTATTATTTCAAATTGTGACTGTCATAAAATTATTAATAAAATTCATCATAATCTTTTTTGGTGGTGTGTTATGTGTAATACTAGAAATAACACAGATGTCTGATTGAACAACAATTCAAGAACCATACCATAGACAATACTACCATTAAAGTGAAATGTCATCCCTCCAAAATAAAGTTTGTTTAGCAGGAAAAAAAAGTTTTCGACATTTGCTTCAGTTTTTCGTTTTAATTAATTAAATTACATAAAATTCAATTTATTTGTCATATCCACTTTTCTAGTTACTACCTCATTGAATAACTATTCCACATGTTTTTCTTGTTGCTTGTTTTTATGATCTATTATTGTTTAACAAACTACCCCTTAAATTAGTGAGTTAAAATAACAATAATGTATTATGTTGTTTTTCCAGTCTTGCTTCAGATTTCTTGTGCCTACAGAGTCTGAGAGTTATTGGGGCTGGATATCCCAAGTCTGGCTCCTTGGTCGACCAAGCTGGAGGTTGGGTTGAGTTGAGATTTTAGAATGTTTCAGCTGCTCTCTCTTTTCCAGTAAGTCTCAGGGTCTCTCCCTCTACACATGCCTCTCCAGGTGGTCTTCCCATGTGATCTCTCCACCAGGATAGTCAGATTTATTGCATGATGGTTCATGGCTCCCAAATGTTTAGAAGTAGAAACCATCAGGCTTTCTTAAGGTTTAGGTCTGGGCTTGCACAGTGTCTCCACTGCTGCCTGCTATGATTTAATGACAAGAACAAAGCCAAGGATTCAAGGTGACAGGAAAATACACAAAAGCATAAATACCAGAAGGCATGGTTTACTCTGGGCCATTTTGGAGATTAGTGTTCTTGAGTGTTGGTTAACTTTTCAACAAGTATTTATTTCTGCAATCTCTTTTTTGAAACTATAAAGTCCAAGACCATGTCTCATCGCTCTGTTTCTCTCTGTAAGTGGTAAGAGAGGAAGCTGACATTCAAACTCAGGCAGTTGTTCTGATTTCTGAGCCCCTGCCTTTGTTAATCATTTAAGTGTTAAGCAACTTCTAAGGGGAAAAAAAGGAGGAAATGGGTCTGCTGAGCAATATTTTAAATCCCTGATGTGCTGCTTGTTATGCTCAAAGAAGTTGTAATGAACTCAAACTTCTCAAAGTCAGAATTAATTATATTTGCTGTGAAAAGATCTCTCTCTTTGCTCACTCTTATTCATTCTTACTCTTGCTCTCACTTTCTCTTTCTTCTCAGGTAACTCCTGGTGATGGTTTGAAAATTTCTGCTAGTTTCACACATCTTTTTTTAGAAGCCAAAGTGAAACATATTTTTATCTAATCATCCAGTCATTCAGGGCTCATTCTGCTGACCTTGAACTTTCTTCTTTGTAATCACTGAAGACTCATCAGTGACATTAGTAGTTCCGTGTAATCTAATATGTTTGCATTCCATATTTTTTTTAGGCAAAGAAATTAACTCTGACAAAGAAATGACCTCAACATAATTGTCGCTAACAAAAAGGTTACAGTGTTCTCACCACAATAATAGAACTGAGAATTGTTCTGTTTTGTGACTCCACATCTTACTTGGCTCTGAACTCTTTAAACATAACAAATAATTATGCCTTATTAAGCACCTGCTCATTGATGTTGGGAAATCATACTACGGAGGCATTAAATCCTGACCTTTGACTTCTTCTGTCAGATGCCAGAATGATTATTTCTACTGGATCTTGGTTTGACATTAGGGAGCAATTGGCTAATCCTCAGATTCTCCAAACTTGCTCTCTGGTCTTTTGTTAATGCCCATCTTGTTCTGTGTCTTAGATTTATTATGATTTATTTACCATGTGGAGTAACAATATCTCCTTTAATCTTTAAAAGGAACAACATCTATATGATTTGAAGCCCTGGTTCTCAAGGGAACTAAAAAAGAAGTTTCCAAAGTTAGAAATTGACCTTTAATTCTTCCTTTTTCCTTCTTTTCTAATATAGAATTTGGACAAGTGGATAGACCAAGAAATGTGTGAGGGAAAAGAAACTGGGTCTAATTAGTTTGGATGTCACATGAGGCGAGCATATTAGAATAACACCACACTCAGACCAAAGAACTATAGATTTAAATAACTTTTCCCAAGAGTGTAACTAACAAATTCCTGTTGAAATGTAATCACCATTTAGAAAGGTAGTGGCATAGCCTTTAAGTTATAAATACTATAAAGCAAGAATTGAGAATAACATCAGTCCAGATTATATACAGAATTAAGTGTGAAAAAAAAATTTTTGGTGAACCAGAGAGGAGAGATGAAAAGATGTAATAAAACAAAAAATGCTAAGAAATGTGAAACTCATATTAATAGAACATCATGTGTCAAGCACTGTGCTGGGCATATCATAAACAGGAAAGCTGAACAGTAAGGGTGGCAGCCCTTGAAAAGAAGCTAGGATAGAGAGATTGGAATAGAAAGGAGACAGTAGCATTAAAATAATGAATTTATATCTAGTTTTTTCCTAAAATATCTGAATATCACTTTGATTTCAGAAAACCTTAAAATAGGCCGGGCTCAGTGGCTCAGCCTGTAATCCCAGCGCTTTGGGATTCTGAGGCAAGTGGATTGCCTGAGCCGCGGGTTTGAGACCCGCCTGGGCAATTTGGCAAGACCTCGTCTCTACAACAAATCACCAATTAGCCGGGTGTGGTAGCGCACACCTGTAGTTTCAGCTACTTGGAAGGCTGAGGTGGAAGGATCGCTGGAGCCCAGCAGGGCGAGGCTGCGGTGGCCGGGAGCGTGCCACTGCACTCCAGTCTGGGCAACAGGGTGAGACTCCAACTCAAAAAAATAAAAAAGAAAAGAAAAGAAAACCTCAAAATAGAGCACAATAGAGCTCCATATTTAACTACACAAATTTAATTGAAGGACAGTTTTCTATTGCCAGGCAATTTACTAACTTTTATCAGTTCTGTGCGGTCACTAATGTTCTTGCAATTTATTCATCTTCCTTTTGCTTAATTTATTCACAGTGTTTCCATTGTTTGCTGCTATGAACTGAGACTGGTTCACTATTATAATTTTAGGAATATTATACTGTCATTGATCCATGTCTTAATTTTGATTCAGGAAATATGGTTCCCTTAAAGATCTAAGATGCAGACTGCTAAAGAAAGTCCCAGTTAAATACCTAACAAGTTGTTTAAGAGGAGAGAGAGAAAGATAGAGGATATAAGAATATTCAGAAATCTTTAATGTAGCCAGTAGGGCCTTATATGAAACTCAAATGAGAAATACCCAGGAAACAGAAATCCTGAACAAGAAGTAGGGTAATGGTGATGGTTTGAGAAGTAACTATGAAGTGGCTACTGGCTTTTTGGTTTGTGCTGTTTTATACCTACTTTGTTTTATTTTCCTCCTCCACTCTTCATAAAAAAAATTGAAGCTGAAATTCAAATAGAAAATGCTTTAATCCTGTTTAGATATTGTAAGAGAAGTTGAAAAAAATTTGAAGTAAAATTGAGAGTGGAAATTGTTATATTTGCAGAAAAAATCTGAAAATTCCAGGTCTTATGCAAGAACCTATAAAGAAAGAGAAAGTGATGAAGACTTGTTAAAAATGTTTAATCCTGGGTTGATATTTACAGTGGCCCAGTAGGATAACTGACTATTTTCAACTCGACCACACTGACTGAGCAATATGAAACTTACTAGAGATTGAGCGGAGACTCCAAAAAACCGGAATTATCTTTTAGAGGGTAGGCCCGTTATAATATAGGCTTCCCCACTAGGTAAGTGTTCTAGGAACCCATTGGCATCAGTATATCAGCTAGCATTGTTGTGAGAGGCTGTATTTTCTTAAGAAGCATCCCAAGTTGTGGAAGACAGGTGACTGGTTTTTCCACCGTTGACAACGTACCTACCCACACGGCGCTGAGTGTTCAGCAGTTTTTGACCAAAAATAGCATGACCCACATGCCCCACCCTCCCTATTCATCTGATGTCACCTAAAGTGACTTTTTTTGTTGTTGTGTCCCTGAATAAAAAAAGTTCTCAAAGGGAAACCATGACAATGCACCTGCCCTTACCAAGCCGTGTGTTCAGCAGTTTTTGACCAAAAATGCCATGATCCCCATGTTCCACCCTCACTATTCATCTGATGTCAACCTAAGTGCCTTTTTTTTTTTTTTTGCTGCTTCCCTAGGTGAAAAAAGTCCTCAAAAGAAAACTCTTTGCCAGTGTGGAAGAGGAGAAACAAAAAATAGCAGAAGCACTAAAAGGCATACAAATTGATAAACTCAAAAACTGTTTTGAACAGTGGAAAAGCATCTCGATAGGTTTCTCTCTTAAACCAAACAGAGAGTACTTTAAAGGTGACAGAAGTTCACACATGTGAGAATAAATACACAATTTTTTATAAGTAAATCCTGTTTTGGGGCGGCCCCTCTCATATTCGTATAGAATTGACCTAAACTGCACTTGTGAGGCACATACCCACACCCTTGCCTTTTAAGTATTCAATTTACATCTCACCCAACATGTGTGCTCATAACACTTGTCCAGTCATATACATTCACTCACACTGAGATTATTATAGCTCAAACTAATAATTAAGATATCAGAAACTTGGTGATCCTATGCAAAGGATGCTATGGTTTTGTTTGTTTGTTTGTTTTAGGACAGTTGTATGTTAGTAGGAGAGAAAATAAAATTAGAAAGATATTGAGATGAATACGGAAATGTAGGATGCAAGCAGAACCCTTAGCTCTTTTGTTCAGCTGTTCTCCAGAGCTAGGCATACCATGGGAACATAATTAAAACGGGTTAACTAAATATGTGACTTGCTCTCAGTTAGTTCTTACAAATCTTTTTCATGTCATAGTAGGCTTAGAAAACGTGTGACAAATTAGAGTAAATGAATGTAGATTCTTGCAGCTAGAAAGTATTGATTCCTGGTTTTCCAGCTTTCCCAGGCCTTCCAGGGATGCCCAAACTACAAGCAATTGCATCCCTGAGAACCTGCCTGTGTTGTGGCCCATTTGCATGGAAAACACTAACATAACCTATGAACACTTCATTTGAAATTGACTTTTCTTCATGTCTGATATTAGCCTTTTCTTATCTTTGTGCTTTCTGGACAGATGGCGCTACTGTGGGGTAAATAAACTCCCTTTCCTCTGGGTGAATGCTGCCTCCACTTGACAATACCCGAGGCTTGGCAAGAGGTATGTGGGCAAGATTCAACTCCTGCTCATTCATCTACTGGGTGCCCATATGCCTGGATACCACATTACAACTCTACATTCTACTATTCTTTCTTTTACTGAATTAATATATATATATTGAGTTGGAGTCTCACTGTGTCGCCTAGGCTGGAGTGCGGTGTCACGCTCACGGCCACCTCCGTGGCGACCTGCTTGGCTCCGGTGATCCTTCCGCCTCAGCCTCCCAAGTTAGCTGGAACTACAGGCATGTGCTATCAAGTCTAGTTAATTTTTTATTTTTGATTTATTGTAGAGATGAGGTCTCGCCAAGTTGTCCAGGCTGGTCTCAAACCCACAGGCTCAGACAATCCTCTCACCTCAGCCTCCCAGAGTGCTGGGATTACAGACTGAGCCACCAAGCCTGGCCTACTAAATTAATTTTATGCAATCACCAGTGTAATGGTCATTGACTATCTTATACTTTTAAATTGGTTAATTATGCTTCTTGTCTGCCTTAATTCTTTCTTTATCTTAAACATTCCCTTCACCTAATTCTTTGCTCAAGTTTCAAAGTTCCATATTCTCTTGATTCTACCTAAAAAGGAGAAAAAATCAAAATCTAAAATTTGTCTTTGCTGTTATTTTTTGTGTTATTTGTTTTGTTTTGTTTTCTGTCCGACAAATTCATAGTGAATCACATCCTCTGATAATTCAAGGTAATGTTGAAACCCACCAGTCATGAAGTCCAGGAACACACCCACAGTGTTTACTTCCCTTGCTATAGACATGTGGGGTATCTAGAAGTCTTTAAGATGCGCTTATTATAGTATTAGGGTGTGGACTACATGATTCCATGAAGAGATTAAAAAGGTGGAGGTACATTTTGAATTGAGTGCTGTTAGGAACCAGAGGCAGCTCAGTGACTGGGTATCTTAGTCATTTTTATCTAGGAGGTGAGAGGATTAAAGCCCATCTTGAGTTATCATTGATAAAGGGATAGTCCCACATGTTAGTAGAAAGAGGGACTGTTATTTTTGTATTTGCAGAGCATCTTTGTCTCTGTCTTGTTTCAGGAATAGTTATGGAGTGGTTTTATTGTTCTTGTCTGCCACAGTCCCCAGGTGGCCAGGTCTGTTTTTTTGTTTATATTCTGTAAGGGTTATGTTCATTTGGAAACATTAGGCCTAGTTACTAGCTCTCAGATGGCAGATATCCACTTTTTTCGATGCAGAATTATTTTATTTATATATATCTTTTCTCTATTTGTTCACATGTCTCTTTAGAGGTCTTTTCTAGTTAAGAATACTAATTTATAATCAAGTGAAAAGTAAATCATGTTACATACTAGTGTGGTCCTTCCAGAACTCTTGAGGTCCAAAAAAAAAAAAGAACTTATTTTGCAGTATCAAAGATCTCAATTGGAGAATAAAGACAGTGTAGAGGTCAAAGAAGTCACAGCACAGAGTTTTGTTCCTGTAAAGCTGTCTAGTGGCATAAATAAGCCTTGTCATTGTCTGTGCTCTGCCTGTCCTGACCATACAATTCAAGAATAACTCCCAAATATCTTCCTTTTTGAACTGATGATCCCACCAACTTTAGCTTCCTCTTTGTGGTTTCCATCTTACCTAAGGGATATTAGTGAGTTTTTGTCAGAATTACCTCTAAACTGCAGTAATATGGGGAAAATTCCACATCCCATCTGACTAGATGGGAAAACTTTAAAATGTCTAGATGATCTTCAGCAACAAATTTCTGTAGTTTTCAGACTTGATATAGCTTTTCCTTGTATTTGCTATTCTCTTAAGAATGTTGATGGGAACTGGTTGGGAGGGTAGAGTAATTGGTTTGGGACATAATCATTTCACTCTTATCTAGAGAAATGTATGTGCATTTCTAAAGATTGAAAGATATCTTTTCCATGGTGAGTATTTAAAAGTTTTTATATGCAAATGGTTATATTTTCTGCAAAATTTCGTAAACCTAAAATTCTCAGAATACAACAAATTGTATGTCTCATTTTTTCCAAATGAAAGGGAAACAGGCTTTAGTAAAATAGACAAAGATATGCTCATTATTCTTTGGTAAGAAAAGCCTCACATATCTTCCTACTATATAACCCAACACTTTAAACATAGCCATATCTAAGAAATGACCATTTAGTCAACGTATAGACCTGCTTACCTGTTCTTATAGAAGGATTTTGTCCACAGGAATTAATCTAATGTTATATATCAAACTGACTTTCTTTTTTCATCCAGAAAATTCTAACCATTGAAACTTGATCCCAATGAATGTGTCAAAAAACAATGTAGGCATTTAACTATTATGCTTGGAAAAATTCAATATACGAGTAAAATTTACTGGAACCATCAATGCCTGGTAAAAGCAAAATACCTGTAATCCCACCACTTTGGGAGGCAGAGGCGAGAGGACTGCCTGAGACCAGCCTGGGCAACTTGGCAAGAACTTGCCTCTACAGTAAATAAAAAAATTAACCGGGTGTGGTGGTGCCTGTGTTTCCAACTACTTGGAAGGCTGAGGTGGAAGGATCGCCTGAGCCCAGCAGGGTGTGGCTGTGGTGGCTGTCAACGTGCCGCTGCACTCCAGCCTGGGTGACAGAGCAAGATTCCGATGCCAAAAAAAACCATTAGTTTTATTTCTGTCATTGGTTACTAATTTAGATGAAATTGGTAAGGATTGTTTTCTTTTTAACTAGAATGTTACTTAGATGTTTTCAAGAATGTAATCATGAATTTTCAAAAGGAGAAAAACTATGAAAGCGATCTCGCTTATACATATGTCTGAAATAAGAACAAAAAAATGTGTTCCATGTTCAATTAACCTTGTTAAGCATATAGTCCTCAAAAAGGTTGAATTGCAGTTTTAATTTATTTAGACTCTTTCACTGAAAAATGTGTACTGTAAATTTTTAATTTTTAAAGGATGTAAAATAGAGAATTTCCTAAATGTTTTTGATCAGACAACCTGTTTTCAGTTTCATACCTGCTATAATTTTCTAGAAAATTATTTCAGAAAACACTATTTTGAAAACTCACATCTACCCCAACTTCCTCATTTTTATTAAGGAAACCTGGCAGAGATCAGCTAAGTGATGTATCCATAACCTGTTAGTGTCAGTTCCCAGAAGAGTAGTCAGGACCCTGATTTCCAGACTAATTTTTCCACTACATCACACACTTTAAATATGTATACATATAGGCACTAAATGATCATTGCTAAACACATTTATCTCTATAAATTATATTATTTTGTTATTACTTTAAAATATATTAAAGAGTGTTTTTATTGTCTAATGAACTTATACTCAAGTAAATAACCGAAAACTTTCAAAGCTGCTATGTTTTATTTTTTTGCCTATATTTAACTCTCTTGCCAAGTATACATATTTTTAGTATAAAACAAAGCAACACAAGACTGATAGGAATCAATGTAAATTAGATAATTTTCTTTAAGTCTTTGATTATATAGCCAATAAACTATACTGAGTAGCCAGTTGGCCTATCATGTTTCTCTTCACTGCCACAACTGTAAATTGAATGCTGTTAATCAAGTTAAACATTTCAATAATATTTAAAATGCATATTTTTTTAGAAAAAAATATTAACATTAAAATTATTATGGGAACACTTAGCTCAGTAAACAAAACTAGGGTGAGATTGTAACTGCTGAAGATGGATTCGAGAAAATAGCATTATTATACAGAGATCTTTTGAAACTTTCCCTTGGAGTTCTTTTTAACTCTTTGGGACGTTGAATAGTAAGCATAATGTTACCAAGCTGGAGATAACTTAGAATATAACATATATCTAAAATCTGACTATTGCCATTAGTAAGAAATATTCTTTTTAAATCAAGAAAAAATTTGAATCGATTTAACTTCTTGTTCAATAATTACATTGTTCTTATTCTTTCAATAATAAATATTTATTAATATTATTTTTAAAACTTTAGGTTAAAGTATCACAAACTCTTATTCTAGGAAAAGAAAGTGTATCAAATTCCAGTGGAGAGTTAGCTGAACATGAATGGAATTTGTTTATTTTTCTTTCTATGGTTCAGAGGCATGGGTTTCTGGATCCTTAGAAACTTGATAACATCCAGTATGAGAGAACAGAAGCTTTTTTCTTCCATATGTTCTTTAGTGTGTTATTCCTTTACATGGGTCTCCCCTCTATATTGTAAAGATCTTTCTGTCTTTAAGTTGTTTTTCTTGTCAGACCTAAGTACAGGATAAAAATGGCTTGAGCCTTTACACATTCCCAGTCTCTGAAATCAGTCTCTGGTTATCCAGCCAGCTCTATGAATAGTCTATATCAAGAGTACCCATTGTTGTGATTTACTGGGCAGATTTCATACATATTTATGAAAGGCAATTTGAAGTGTAAACTATTTTGAAGTATTATACAGGGATCCTTAAAAAAGGTATAATCAAATTCATGTTGGTGTCCTCAAAAACTAAATAGTGCCTGCCAAGTAATAGGAGTTTGGCAGTTGTAGTTTGAAATAGTTTGAATGAACAATGGAGCAACACTAAACTAAATTCACACTTTTTAAATTTGCAAAATATGTTATATTTTAAGATATAGTAGTTTATAAATAGAGTGTGCAAGTATCTAGAATTTTAATGCTAAAAATCAGGACTGCCCGGGCACACTAGGAGATTTGACAACTTATTGGTACATAGGACATGCAAATCAAGAAAGAGGAATGAGAAACTATACTATATTTAAAGAAAGATAAGAACTGTTTCTGCAACACTTATATCCTTGGTCACTTCTTTTCAAGTTTCCCTTGCCCAAGGGCTCTTGATTCAAGCTACTTCCTATTTCACTACTTCTCTTCCTTAACTTACCCTAGGACGTAGAAATCCTGATGGCAGTACCCTAGTCAGCTCTATCTTTAGATAATCTTATCTTCTTTCTGTTCATTGAAACACATCTATTTTATTCTATTGCTTCAGAGATTATATTCACACTACAATGGATAATGCTATCATGCCTTCTAGTCCCTGCATATATACATTTTAATTTACTCATTAAACAAATATTTATTAGGTATTTCCTGTGTGTTAAGGATTGTGAAAGTCCAGGAGATAGACAATATGAAAAGACAGAGTAACAACCATCAAAACAATTAATTACACATAGATATGAAAAAAATTAAACATAGAGTTGATTGTCATTATTGGCTGTAGTAGTGTTTGTAAAGTCATTGTGAACATCGAATTAGTGAATATGAAACCATCAATCCTAGGGCTAACACAGGGTTAGATTCCTGTGAGTCTCTAGTTATAATATTTTTGTCAGCTACTTAATACATAGCTTTGTTTTATCTGTGTTTCTGTTTTAAAACACATTACTTAATATATAATGTTGATTTGTTGACATTGAATTCATGGCCAACAGCACAACAACTCATGCCTGAACAAAGCTTATTCACATAGCCAAGAATAACTGCAAAAGTGCTCTGAGCATTGATATTTGGTTACAAATAAATTGTAGCAAGTAGGCAAGTTTTCAAACATGGAATATATAAATAATGATTCACGATAACTCAAATGGAGAAGTTTTAGGAGAAGAGGAAGAAAATTTCCCAAGACTGGTGGATGGAAGATTCAGGACAGGATTCACTGAGGAAATAGTGTTTAACCTACACAAAAGGTGTGTATAGACACAGATGTGTATAGACAGGTGTGTATAGACACAGAAGGAAAAGTGGAAGCAGAAAAGTGGAACCAGAAAAGGAAGGAGCGAGTTCTGAAGAGTTTACTATAACATGAAATAGTTAAGGTTCATGAATGATAAAGTATTGGATAATTCTGAGGAAAACCAGTGAAGCTGAGGTGGGAATAGTTAACAAAGCATATAGCTTAGATGTAACTAGGCAAGCTTTCTTAGGCAGGTCTAAATGTAGATAACAGAGGACCTGGGTAATTAAGTGTTCAGGCATCTTTCTTATTGGTACACAATCTTCACCTGACCAGCAGATATATCAGACCTGACTGCCTTGCAGGTGGAATGTGAGCTTATCAGTGCGGTAAATCACAGAAACAATGAGAAATTACCCCAAACATTGAGGTGTGATGTTTTAAGAAAAGTCCAAATATAGTTATATAGTACTTTTCATTATTCAGAAGGTCCTGTGACCTTAAAAGGATAAGAGCAATTAAAATTCATGATGTCTTTCTTTCTCTCTCTCTTTCAAACTAAGATGTTTTATTTTCTTTATTTTATTTTAGAGTTGTGGGGTACATGTGAGGATTTATTACATAAGTAAAGTGTATGAAAGTAAAGTTTGGGCTTCTAGTGAGCTCTTTCTTCCCCTGGTACCCAGGGTGTGGTTGCGTGCCCCTTATCTCTCCTCCTCCCCTCTATCTTTCCTTTTCTACTTCCCTCTGTCTAGCAACTGTTGTTCCCATCTTTGTGCTTGGGTGCATGTCTTTGTGTTTAAGACAGCCATGTTCTCCCCTGAATGTGTTTTCCACGCTATAATAAACTATGCTATGATTCTCTCAGTGACTCGCTCTTGAATTCTTCTCACAGTGAAATCAAGGACACACAGAGCAACTACAACCCATGCACTCTGACATCAGAGTCATCAGAGTTCCCTTTTAGAAAATCTTCACTGGTATCTCTGTGAAGGAAAGATTGCAGAGGCATGAGACACGAGTCAGAAAAACTAGAAAGTAAGTGATAACAATTTAGCAATGATTCAGGAGAAAAGTGGAAGTGCCTATATTAAGGCAATAATGATTGAAATATTGAGAATATAATCAGCTGGGCATGGTAGCTCATGCCTGTAATTCCGGCTACTTGGAAGGCTGAGGCGGAAGGATTGCCGGAGCCCAGCAGGTCAAGGCTGCAGTGGCTGGGAGCGGCCACTGCACTCTAGTCTGGACAACAGAGTGAGACTCCAACTCAAAAAAAAAATAAAGAAATATTGAGAATATAAACATTAAAATGATTGAAATATTGAGAATATAACATGAAATTAGGTCCTTGTTGGGAGCCGGCCACAGAGGCCCACCTGAACGTTAGGGGTCAAGGTGGGCCATGGACCCCAAGACCACTAGGATGCGTTCTGGAGCTGCTGACCCCATTCTCTCCTCCTGTTTCCATTTTAGCCTAAAGGATCTCTGCCTACCTAAGCTGAAGGCTCTGTGACTGTGGTAGGCATGGCTCACTCTAGAAAGTCATTGCTCCTGTTTTCCATGAACTGCAGTTTCGGCTTAAGTATTAGATATAATTTAAACTCAGGTCACATTTGGGAGCCTTTAATGTGGTACAAGCTTCTTTATAAGATTTAAAAGTATATTTGTAGAATTAGTATATACATATGGAGAGCTGTTTTCAGCTTTAGATGGTAGAGATGATTATCTAGAGTTCCCAAAAATGGCCCATTCCTAAGGGCCCAGCATGTACTTTGAACTGGGCTGCATTCTTTTAAACCTGTTTTAGCTACAGTTAGTGTAGGGTTTTTCTACTTATTATAGAAATTGAATTTATTTTATTCATAGAAAGTGTTGTAGAATAGGTCATGCTAACATCAGGGAATTATGTTAGTTCAAGCATGATCAATCATGATATTTTGAGGTTTAATAAGAATACAGCTAACTTTAGAAATTTCATTGTTCCCATTTTCTACTATTGTGGTTTTGGCCTTAGTACAATTTACAGTTTATATTTGGGTTTTATTTTTAGAAGGCTTATTGGTGATGATCAGCTTTATATATTAGGATTAGGAATTAGAAATCTTTATAGAAATTAAGATAGGTATATAGGATTTTAGAACAGCCATTTCGTTAAGAGGTTGTAATCAATTGTTCCTAGAAACAGCTCAGCATGATCTTTTGACTGGGCCATATCCTTTAGGAACTGGGTTGGGCTGTAATTAAGAGTTTCTATAGTGTAGGTAGAATTAGCGTAAAATAGAAAGGAATGAAGATTTAAGTTGTAGGTGTTGTGTATGCATAAGTTTTAAAAGTTATTGATGATTGGAATATTATGATATTAGAAATTGTTGTATTGCTTTTGAGGAATAATAACCAAGCATGAGGAACAGTGAGATAATTTTGGGATTGCCCTTCCTCATGCTTGAGGAACCACCTGGTACATGGGGGATGCCCCTCATCCACCTGGCTTTGTGTTCATGTAATGTCTTGTGATTGTCCCTCCTCATGCCTGAGGAAACACCTGGTGGGTGGGGGACAGCCCTCATTCACCTGGCTTTGTGTTCACGTGAATCTCTTGTGATTTAACCTGTGAAAATTTGGGATAAAAGGCTTATGGTTCATCCCATTAAATGGCTTCTGAACTAGACAGAGTCCAGTCTCTTTCTTTCTCCCCTTTCTTTCTTTCTTTTATCCCTACAGAATCACCGATGCCACCACACCTCCCAAGGGACCCCCTAAATCTCTCTGCAAGGGCTGGCCCCCCGCAGGTCCTCTTTTGAGTTAATAAAAAAAGAGTTAATCAAAATAATTGATGATAGTTGATATCAGGTTTGGGGTCAAATAGAGAGGAGAAAAAATTTGGACATCGCCATTCACCAAAACACGCAATACGAGATCATGTACTTAGATTTGATCAAACTACTTTGTGGTAAATGATAAATCCAGAAAATAACAGATAATAGAAATTTTAGAATAAGAATCTGGAACTCAGGAAAAGACTCTCAGAACAAGATACTTATTGAGAATCTTTATGGTATAATAGCAGTTGGAACTAGAGGTGTGAAATAAACTACCTATGGAAAATAACAGACATAGCTAACACTTACATTGTACATACTATAATGTTGTTAACACTCTCAACTTATAGGTGGGTCACAGAAAAGATAAATAGCTTTCCCAATATCTACTATATCTCTCAAATAGTAGAGCCCAGATTTGAACTAAAGAAATATGGCTTCACATAGCATCTTTAGGGTATTTCAGAATATAAGAAATAAATAAGATAAAAAGATGCTTTCAAAAAGGACTTTAAAAAGAATGGTAGGGAAATGGGAAGAATCAAAAGACTGATGATCTTCAACAAAGGTGCCAAGAACACACAATGGGGAAAGTATTGTTTCTTCAATAGATGATATTGGGAAAACTACCTATTTATACACAGAAAAATAAAATTGGACCATTATCTCATCCCATATTTAAAAAACTCAAAATGGGTCAAATATTTAAATATAAGGCATGAAACTGCAAAACAAATTGAAAAATATATAGGACAAAAGGCTTTTTGACATTGGTCTTGGCAATGAATATTTTTACTATGACCTCATATGTACAGACACCAAAAGCAAAAATAGACAAATGAGATTGTATCATACTAAAAAGCTTTGGCACAGCAATGGAAATAATCAATAGAGTAAAGAGATAATCTACAAAATTTGGAGAAAATAGTTGCAAACTATGCATCTGACAAAGGATTAATGAAAATAATATATAAGAAATTCAAACAACTCATCAGTAAAAAACCAAATAATCCAATTTAAAATGGGAAAATGATTGGAATAGACATTTTACACACACACACAAAAGACATGCAGATGTTTAACTGGTAATATGAAAAAATACTTAACATCATTAATTATCAGTGAAATACAAATCAAACCCACAATGAGATATCACCTCTCACCTGTTTGATGGTTATTATCATTATCAAAAACAACAAGAAAATAATAAGTGTTAATGAGAATGTGGGGAAGCCGGGTGTGGTGGCTCCCAGCACTTTGGGAGGCCGAGGCAAGAGGACTGCCTGAGTCCAGGGGTTTCAGACCAGCCTGGGCTACTTGGCAAGACCTTATCTCTACAATAAATAAATAAAAATTAGCCGAGTATGGTAGTGTGCGCCTGCAGTTCCAGCTACTTGGAAGGTTAAGGGGGAAGGATTGCCTGAGCCCAGCAGGTAGAGGCTACAGTGACTGTGAGCATGCCATTGCACTCCAGCAGTGCATGGGCAATAGAATGAGATGCTAACTCAAAAAAAAAAAATGTGGAGAAAAGGAAATGCTTGTATACTGTTGGAGGGAATTTAAATTAGATAGCTATTATGGAAAACAGTATGGAGGCTCTCCAAAATGTTAAAAAATCATATAATTCAGCAATTTCATTATTAGGTATACATTCAAAGAAAATAAAATCAATATGTCAAAAAGATAGGTAGATAGATAGATAGATAGATAGATAGACAGACAGACAGACACACACACACTGGAATGCCATCATAAGAAAAGAAAAGAAATTCTCTCACTTACAACATGGATTAACCTGAGGACATTATGTTAAGTGAAATAAGCCAGGCACAAAAAAAAAATACTGTATGTTGTCACTTATATGCAGAATCTAAAAGACTCTAACTCAAAGAACCAGAGAGTAGAACGGTGGTTACTAAGGACTGGTTTGGGGCAAGGAGTGATGGGAGATATTTGTTCAAGGACAACAAAATTTCAGTTTGACAGGAGGAATATGTTCAAGAGCTCTATTGTAAAACATGATGACAACAGAAAATAACAATACTGTATATTTGAAAATGCTGAGAGTAGATTTTATCTGTATTCACCACAACAACAAATCATAAGTATTCAAAGTAATGTATATAAAAGTAGATTGATTTAGCCGTTCCACAATTATTCATATATCAAAACATCATTTACACCATAAATATATTACAATTTTTATCTGACAATTTAAAAATTAATTTAAGCAAAGCAAAAAGAACCAAAGAAATGTGTTTAGTAGAATCCAAAGTTGAAATTAGTTCAAGAAGGTGATGTTAATCATCAGTATTAGAGGTGGTAAGAAAACCAATAAAAAGAGAAGAATCTAAAGTACCTATTGGAATTAGCACCTCCTAGGTTACTGATTATCCTAGCAAAACTTCAATTTTCCATGATTTGAGAAAAATAAGGAAAGATAAGAAATATATGTAGCAACTAATAGTAGCTTTACCTTGAAACATGTCTGTAATGGAGAAGATTTTGGAATGGACAAAACCAGAGGATCTACACAAGAAAGAAGTAACTCTGAAAATAGAAAAAAAAGAAAGAATTAAAGCAATAAGTTATGGCAAAGGCTGCAGTAATGAGATCAAGAGCATAAGTAGATAATTCCCCTCATATTTTAAGGTACAGTTTAAAAAGATAGTATGTTCAGGGTAGTATAGACAAGGGGGAAGTTGAAGAAATTTGCACCTAATAGATTTTCTTTTCTTTGAGATTAAAAAAAAAAGGATTTCTTTTTTTTTTATTTTTAAAGGAGATAAAACAAAACTTATCTTAAAAAACAAACAAACAAAAACAATCTCTTATGCGTCTAATAATTATGATGCCTATCATTATGACAAATAAATAGAAGAAATCATTCTCTGGTCAAAGGGGAGTTTCTAACTTTCCTTCATATCATACAATTGAGATAACTAAACTACATCTGAAAGTGAGCAGAATCTTGACTAAGTTCTTTTGCAGAAAAAACTCAGTGCTAGGAAAATTCTCTAGTGTTGTTTCACTTTAGTCATCTTAACAAAACCCAGAGTCCCAGTCTAACAGTGAAGAGTCACACGTCTCTGGATACTCCCATGTGTAAGCATGATGCACATGCTTGTTTGTTTTTCCCTTGTTAATGTGTCTTGGGCTAGTCTAATTAACAAAGCCCCAGCTGGAGAATATTAGATTGGTAGAGGAAATTTTTTTTTCCTTCCTTACAGTTTTGATGATGAAAGTGGGATAGCTGGGACACTTCACCTGCTCCAGAGGATAGAGTTGACACCTGGGACCCTCTGACAAAGCCATCCCAAAGTAAAAATTCTTACCAAAGTTAGCCTTTTCAACTTTTGTCTGCAAATTTTGATCAAATGTAGTTGGTAGAAAGTCTCTATTCTTTCCTTTTAGATTAACTGAACAGCAAACAATAACAACAACAACAAAGAAAAGCACACACATATTTACTAAACTTAGTTCTTTGAACAGTGACACCTATGAATTTGGTTCCCATTACTCACTGATTATTAATCCTTTCTTTCCCGAGGACAGTTATCGCTTTCCTATTTGTCTCATTTTGTGTCCTAAGTGTTTGACTTGGTTTTCTGCCTGCTATGTTGTGCAGGTTGACAGGTCTACAACTTAAGGCAGACAGTTGTCTAATTGAGACTCTGAAAATATGCAACTGGCTGGACAGAAATGTGAGTTGTATCCTATTTATGACTGATAATCGACCAAGTATTATCAACTCAGAAGATTGATTGAAGTCATCCTTTCTTTTGGTTATCATCAAAAGTGAATCTGGATAAGAGGAGTTGCATCTTTTTATCATTCTTTGGAAGCACATGGTGGTTCAACTAAAAGAATCTATTCATTTTCATTTGGGGGTCACAATTGGGGTAAGTATACATTTGGATTTAAAAAAATGGAGAGAGTTCAGTATTGCCAGGAACATTTGCTGTTTGTCCTCCCAAAAACTGATAATGAGGCATTTATTATATGTATATATATATACATATATAGAGATATTTTTATATAGCTCTCTGGTCAGAAGTTAGCTCTACTAAAGGCAGATTTTCAGAGTCTGATATGAACTATTTTTAAGGCTTTTCTCATAATCTAAACTGGAATTATGTGTTCAGAATGAAAGCAAACATTCTAAAGCCTATATGGAATAATTTATTAAAACAATTCAAAAGCACACTGCTCTAAATCTAGAACACAGGAATCTTTTAATTTTCATCTAAGTTGTAAATCTTCTCCCTGATAATATAAAAACATCAAATTCAAGATAAGATAATTGGGCGGGTAGGTCCCTCTTGATATAATTCAGGTTGTGACCTAATTCTTTGAGGAATTAAAAACAACTGTCCAATCAGTGGTAAGAGAAAGAGAACTGGGTGTCTCCATCTGTCCACATGGCTGCTGCTTCATTCTTTATTCCCTTTTTTGACTTCAACACAATTCTCCAGCTTATGTCATTTGGATGTGAGAAATGCCGTCATTTGACTTACATGCTGGCTCTCATCTCTATTTTCCCTGGTGTTCTTCAGGTCAATGACCACTTCTTTCTCTGGAGTAAAAGTCTATTCACCAAGACTCTATTTTAATTCATACAAATCTCTCTCTCTCACACAGCCCAAACACCAAATTCTTGTGTTTATATGGTATACAAATCAATCTCAGAACTTGAGTATTACCCTGCAAGTCTCTCATGTTTTCTTCTTTCTGGTCTTTAACTTGGCTTCTTATCCAGGTTTTATTCCTTTATTCCTTGTTAATTTTCTAGCTGTAATCTGTTCTACTATTTGTTTCAACAATTCAACTTTGCTTCCCATCTTATCCCAAACTCTTGCTCTGTTGGTTAGTTTTCACTTCTACATTTAATCATTGGCACATCAAAATCTCATAATAACTATTAGATGAATACATGTTATGTGTGTATATAAACAGATATAATGTACAAATAAACATGTAATAGATACCCACTATTCAATACAGGTATTCATATCTCCCAAGAAAGGATATGGGCTATAGACAGAAGTCTTGTGTTCTCCCAAAATTCATATGTTGAAACATGAACTCCAATACAGTGCTCTTGGGAAGTGAGACCTTTGGAGGATAATTAGATTATGAAGACAGAACCTTCTTGAATGTGATTAGTGTCTTCCTAAAACTGACTCTGAAGAGTCCCCTGCCATGTCAATGAAAAGATGGCTGTCTATGAACCAGGAAATGAGAGCTCACCAGACACCAAATCTGCTGGGATCTTGATTTTGGACTTTCTTTCTTTCTTTCTTTCTTTCTTTTTTTTTTTTTTGCGTTGGTTGGAATCCCACTCTGTCTGTTGCCCAGGTTGGAGTGCAGTGACACGCTCATGGCCACTGCAGCCTCGACCTGCTGGGCGCAGGTGATCCTTCCACCTCAGCCTTCCAAGTTGCTGGAACCACAGGCACATGCCACCATGCCTGGCTAAATTTTTTATTTATTGTAGAGACAAGGTCTCGCTATGTTACTCAGACTGGTCTCGAATCCCTGAGCTCAGGTAATCCTCTCGCTTCTGCTTCCCAAAGTGCTGAGATTACAGGCCTGAGCCACCATGGCTGGTTTTGATTCTGGACTTTCCAGTTTCCAGAACTGTGAAAAATAAATTTTCATCATTTATAAGCCATCCAGTCCATGCTATTTTGTTGGAGCAGCCCAAATGGACTGACACAGTATGTGTAAGTCAAATGAGTAAGTTTTGAACATTTATAATGTGTAAAATTTTGGAGGCATAGCAAGGAAAGATATGTAGTTTGACTAGACTAGAAGTAACTTTGGAAATCTCATGGAAAATGATGCCAGGAAGAGCTACAGATAAACCTCTGCCAACGTCCTAGCATACCAAGATTCTCATAGAAAAGCATGTGCTTTCCCATGTACTTCTTGCTTCCTTTTTCCTGACCAAATTCATTGCTTGCCTCATTTATCTTCAAAGCAGAAAAAGTCAGAATGATGAGAAAAGATTGCCTACACACACACACACACACACACACACACACACGCACACAAAGAGTTTAGATTCTGCTTCTAAAGATATTATTGTTCTAATGGAAATATGTCTGATTCTATTCCTTTAGGGATATCTCCACTTCAACAATGATGTGGGAGCCCCTTTATAAAGATGCCTAAGGGGGCAGTAAAGTTACAGTTTAATAAGTCTGTCTGTGTAGCTTCACTCTATTTTGTAATATTGAACAATTGTATATTATATATTAATTCACAATGTGTTCACATAATAAATCATTACTAAATTTTAAAAAATGAACAAAAGACAATTTAGAGTAAAGAATAAAATATTGGTGGAAAATTGCCAGGTTTCCACCCACTAGAAACTTGTCATTTACAACATTATTAATAAATATTTCAGATCATTTTTTCCTATTTTCCTTTTAGTATGTCAAAGTCTTAGGGCAATGTGTTCTGAATTCATTGCTTTTGTAAATACACATTATATTAATTGCCTGTAACTTTCTTTTAGAACCCACTCTTCTAATGTAATCAGTTGGATGTAATCAGTCCTGCATCTTGGTCAGTACAGAATATACAAATGCTGTTCTGGAAAAATGCACAGCTTACTCTTCCTATTGATAGTGTTTCCTGACATACGTCCTGATTACAAACGTGGATTCCTGGGGAGAAAGTGATCTATGCCAAATTGGAAGGTAGAATTAAGTCCTCTAAGCCTCCAGCAGAGGTGTTCTGTCTAGTATACCCTTTAAAATTGAGCCATAATTCACTTAATTTCTTGAAACTATCACTCTACTTTTAGGCAGAAGAGCAATAACTTATGACCGACACACCATATCAGACTTAGCAAAGAGCCTTCATTTGATATTAATTGGATATTCTGGACACCACCAGAATTGATCTTAGCTGAAAGACCAATGTTAAAGCACAGAAGTAGCTAAAGGTTTATGAAAGAGAAGGCTTCAACTTCATACATGTGAAGTTGAATTAAAAACTAACTAAAATACTATTAATGGAATTTATTAATATGAATATTTTAACTAGTGCTACAACTACTTCCTGCTTAATTCATACCTTCTCCTAACTTCATGACTGCATTTCCTAATTCTATGAGAATGTATTTATTCTCACATATTGCTTCAGAGACTCATCGGTAAGAACATTATTAAAAGAAAAAGAATAAATGCAGTTTATATGAATTCTTAGCTACAATGTAAAAAATAAGTATGACTTCATTTTTTATCATCTAATATTTATCTTTTTTTAAGATTAGGTAATATAGTTTATTTAGAAAGAAAATTAGAGAGCGAGAGAAAGAGGAGATTCACCTCCCCAAGGTAGGAGAGGGGAATATTTATCTTTAGTATAATTTCTTGACTATAATACTACAGCATATTTTTAGTACAGAGTTTAAGCTTTGAACTTGAGACTCAGTGGCAACTCTATCAATTTGCAACATAAGGAAAGACAGTATAGGTATCAGAGTAGCCCATCTTGGGGTTCAAGTCTGATTTTTACTCTTGGGTGACCTTGGACAAATTATTTTTGCTTTCTATGCTTTATTTTCCTAATCTGTAAACTCTACGTTAAAATAGTGCTGATTTCCTGGGTGATTGTGGGATTTAAATGGGCTAATATATTTAATAAACTTGTAATTCTAAAATGATGTTAGGTCACATATTTGTTCTCTGCCAATCTTGGCTTTTTCTAAAAAATGTGGACAGTAATTGCTATGTCTAAGGGTTACTGTGAGCATTAAATGAGATTGTATCTGCAAAGTATCTGGAATATAGTATGCATTCAATAATTGGTGGATATTAATAACTCTCATTTTTATTTTGTTCCAAGGTTTGAAACTCAAATCACATTTTTCCCAAGAAGCTATATTTGAGATTGTGGCCAGTGTTCTGGAAAAGTCCATGTAAGACTATTTTCATCAAAAGTTAACTAAAAAGCAATATTACAATGAAAAGCAAAGCAAACTAAATACTCTCTTAGGACATCTGGACTGCGGCCAGCCTCACTGGAGGGAGCCTTCTTCTGGAAGAAATATGTTGGCTGAGATCTGTGTCTACAAAGGGGCAGAGGCTTCCATGAACCAGTAACAAGTAGCTGTCCTCTTTCCTATGGATCTGCAAAATTGGATTGTTCTTTCTTTCCCTTAATTACCTTAGCTACAGAGGCTTGAATTGATATAGTTCATAGTTCATCACACATTGTCATCAGTACGTGCGAATTAACTCTCTTTGACTAACCCACTATATTTGCAGGACTGGGGCAATAGTGTGAACGGAAGCCTCAGAACTCAAGTTTATAACTCATTTCATCTTTCTACTTCCTGAACCACAATCTGTCTCAAGTTTATGCCTGTGGAGAGCCTGGGAATGCTACACTGACAAAGACTCTCCTCATTCAAACTTTAATCAGACTTCTCTAAGTCTTCTTAACTAGACTTTGACTTTGAACTTCAGTGTCTGTCTTCGTTGGGCCTGCATTGCCCATCTTAGCAAGATTTCTGTGTAGTTGGTTTAGTCAGAATCCCCCACCTTGGATATCTCATTACCCTCGATATCTGCTCAAATTCCTTATCCTTACCATCCCCCAGGTAATATCTGACACCTAGTCTGCCTTCGGCAGGAATATTGTCAAGTCAGTTTAGCCAGAGTCTCACACTTACCCCTAACTTTTCCCCTTAGTAATTTTTCCATCCTTTTCCCATCCACTGACTCCTTTATGGCCCCTTGGCTATAAATCTCCACTGGTCCATGTTGTATTCAGAACCTAGCCCAGCTCTATACCAAAGTCTCTCCTCTTTTATTGCAGTAATTCCTGAATAAAATCTGCTTTCCCTGCTTTAACTATTGTCCAACTCTGTTTTTTTCTTTAACAATGCCATTGGTGAATCGATCCAAGAACAGAACTACACAAGCCCTAGAAGAGCACTTTGGTTTCAGGTACTCAGTGGAGTACACTTTTAGGATAGGGCACACTGCTGTTCAATTCCTAGGTTACTCCACTCCAGCTTTCCTCTCTCTCCATAAACAATCATTTATGTATGGTAAATTTGAATACTTTTAAATTTAACGTATATATTCTTGAAAATGAGTATTTCTGCTTGATACACATATATTTTTAATGTATAAAATGATATTGAATTCTGTATTTCATTGTTTTTTCCACTAAGCATTATACATTTTAAAGTAATCACCCATGTGACCATGTCTTCAATCTGTTTGTTTTCTAACTGCTCCCCTTTACTCCATGGCACATCTCCACCTCTTCTAACCTATTCACTTCCTCTGTGATAGTTGTCCATGTGGTTTCCAATGAATTTGGGAGCCCCCAAAATATAGTTGTATATGCCCCCTTCTGAATCTATGTGTGTCTGGAGTAATTTATATTTATATATATGCACTCAGGCATAGAACTGCTAGCTCATAAGATAAGCATGGACATCATTAGATGAGGTACCAACTATCTCCAAGTAGTCCACATTTCTATGAAGGATTTCATGCCTCTCTATGTCACTGAAACACTTGATACACTTGATTGTATAGCTTTCTAAGTTTTTTTGCTGAAATCAAAATGATATCTTCTGGTCATTTTAATTCGCATTTATCTGAATGTCAATGTATTTGAGTTTATGAGTGTATGATTCTTAGTGATTGTGACTTCTGAAAATTATGTACATATATACACACTCTATCTTTATATTTGTTCATTGATTTGCAAAAAAATTATTATGTATTTTAGATATTGCTTATTGTTTGTAAAACTTGCAAAGAGCTCTCATTCTGTCTGCTTATTAATTTTATGTACCCTTCATTACACAGAATTTCTCAATTCTAACATAATTTTCTTTTCTCAATGGTCTGTGATTCTGCAAGTTTCTAAAGAAAACTTTTCCTTGTCTACTTCATATATTCTTTTCTATCTTTATGTATTTATTGTTCACATTAAGGTCATTAAACCATCTAATGTTCATTATTGTATTCTTGTATGGTATTAGATTGAGACATCATTTTATTTTCTTCCATAGAGAGCCAGTTTTATATCTACTACATGTAATACCTACTACATTAACTACTAAGTAATTTTTTTCTGATTTTTGATGCCATCTTTATTATATATTACTTTTTGTATACAATCTGTACTCACTTTAAGTTATTCTGATTTATTCATCTCTTTTTATGCCATTAACATGCTGTCTTTGTTAGCATAAAGCTTTGTAATATGACAGCATCTGGTGAATGAAGAGTCCTCTTTTTCTTAACTTTTGTAGATTAAATTAGTTCTTTGTGAATTAATAAACCACAATATGTTCGATAGCAACTTTGATTATAATTGCATTCCACTTATAGACTAATTTGAAAGTATTAAAGCTTTATATAATATTAACTTGTTCCATACTTTAGCACAGAATATCTCTACATTTGTTCAGATCGTATTCTAATGAAAGCTTTAACATTTACTCTGTAGAGGGTGTATGTACTCTTGGGTTTTTTTTTTTTTTTTTTTTTTGGAGTTGGAGTTGGAGTCTCACTCTGCCACCCAGACTGGAGTGCAGTGGCCGCTCCCAGCCACCGCAGCCTCGACCTGCTGGGCTTCAGCAATTCTTCCGCCTCAGCCTTCCAAGTAGCTGGAACTACAGGTGCGCACTACCACGCCCGGCTAATTTTTTATTTATTGCAGAGATGAGGTCTCGCCAAGTTACCCAGGCAGGTCTCGAAACCGCAGGCTCAGGCAATCCACTCACCTCAGCCTTCCAAGGTGTGGGATTACAGGTTGAGCCACCGAGCCTGGCTGTACTCTTGGTTAAGTCTGAGATGATTTGTAATTCTTATTTGTGTGACTAATATTTATTTATAATTTTGTTTGTGTTTTTATTTGTTAATTCTGTTTTAAAAGAGATGCTATAATTTTTTTAGATTGAGTTTGATTTTGTTTTAATAGATTTTGTTGATTATTTTTTTTCCCAAGTAGATCAACATATCATATGTCAATAATGATGTATTTATCGCTTATCTTCAAATTGCTTTATTTCTTGCTTCCTTTTTTTTCCTTTTGTATTGAAAAAATTTCCAGTACTGTGTTAAGCGGTGACATTGATAATGGGTATCTTTGTCTTGTTTCTGAACTTAAAAGGAATGCCACAAAATTGTAACTATAATATTTGCCTTACTGAGTGAAGCCTATATCAAATAGACTGAGGGAGTCATCTCCAACTTCAGAAGACTTAATCAATAAAAGGAATATTCACATCTGTTCCCATTACTCACTCCTGGGATTGGAATTTGATTTATCTCTCAGATTTCCCTCTGTTAGACTCCATTTCTATCAACTCCATGGCCAATTGAAATATTCAGCAAGTTTTAAAAATGATATATTATAAAATATTACATACTTATAAATCATATGTGGAATACGTTTAAATTACATTTAATAATAATAAAACAAATTTCTATGTAACCATAAGCATAAGACACAAAAACTTGCCACCTCTGAAGCTTACTGCATGCTCATCCTTTACCCCAGTTCTTATGTTAGACTCTATCCTGAATATTTTCTTACTATTTTCTTTCTTTTATGTTTTAACACACACACACAGATATTGATTAGTTTCTCATGTTTTAACTGTACATAAATTGAAAGAGGTTGCTGGTATTCTGAGACTCACTTTCTTTAGTCAACATTATGTCAATTGTTATAGCAAGAATTAATGTTCATACTACAATGTTCCATCCTATGGACATTCCAAAATTTCTTTATCTGTTCCACTTTGGAAAGTGTACAATTTGGTAAATTTTGACATGTAAATAAACCTGGGAAATCATCACCATAACCAAGATAGTAAACATCCATCACTCCTAAAATGTTCCTTCGCGTCCTCTGTAATCCCTCCTTCCTGCCACTCCCTGAATCCCCATTCCCAAGCAACCACTGGTCTGTCATGATAGATTAGTTTGAATTTTTTTAAGTTGTATATAAATAATTAGAAGTGGGGTGGCTGCATCGTACAGTAAAGGTATGATTAAGTCCTTAAGCATTTGCCATACTGTTTTTGAAAATGGTTGTACCATTTTACATTCTCACCAGGTATGAACGACAGTTCCAATGTGTCACATTTTTGCCAACATTTGGGAGAGTTAAGTCTTTTGAACTTTAGCCATTCTAATATTTGTATGTCGGCATCTCATTGTTATTTTGATTATCGTTTTCCTAATAAATAATGATGTTTAAAAAAATTTACTTTATATCTTTGATTTATATCCCCTAGCAACTCAATTTAAAGAGCCAGCTTTCAATCTGAACATTTCACATTTTTATTATTGCCTTATTTTTGTTTGTTCTCTATTTTAATGATTCCTGTCCCTTTTATTGTTTCTTATTTTTGTTAGATATGTTCTGTTTATGTTTTTTCAGCTTTTTGAATTGAAAGCATTTTACATTTACTAGTTATATTTCTTGTTGCTTAATTCATGTTTCTTAAAATCTCTGTTTTTTTCTCAATTATGTTTTAGCTGTATCTCACATGTTTTATTAGGCATTATTTACATTAATATACAGTTGTAAGTACTTCATAAATGTTTGCAATTTCTTTTTTAATTTTTCTTAAACTTTTAAATGTATTGGGCTATTTAGCCATACATTATTTAATTGAAAAAATAGGATTTATAAGCTATTCAAATCTTTATTGCTTTATAATTTTTATTGTTTTATGACAATAAATAACTGTAGATTTTGATCTTCGACAATTATTGAGAGAGGAAATAGTAAAAGTTGACTAGACAGATAGGGAGGGTCTCGAGAAGACGTAATACCTTCGACAACACCCCTGCACTGCCCCATTATATAGCTAGCAATTGAAAAATGTGGTTAATGTGGTTAAGAACATCCTTTTACACCAGGATGCTTTGTTCAAAGGGACTTTTTACCATTTGAACACAGGCACAATAGCTTAACTAAGTATCCTAACTTTACCTAAGCTTATAATAACATTATTAGCATGACATTAGCATTGAGGTTTTAGCCCCTGAGTGGGCTTTTCTGTGGTACTTATGGGTAATAATCAAGATGGAGTAATTTTGGACAAGGGCACACATCCACAGTAAAGGCTGGGACCAGGAAACAGCTAGGAAGGTGAAAGGCAGGTAAGATGCAGATGAGAACTCCCCTAGAAGGGAGAAAGAAAAACCCAGAATGCTCAACACTCCCCCACTGCGGGGAACCCATTTCAGGTCCCCTCTCTTTTTCTGGAGAGTTTTGTTGCTTAATAAACTTCTTCTCTTACTCATTCTTTTGGTGTCTGCGTTCCTTAAATCTTCGTGGTTGTGGGACAAGAACCCGAGGTTGCTGGTCTAAGCAGACAGAGGAGTTAAAAACTCCTGCATTATTAAGGCTCTTTTTATAAGCTAACACATGATCTATTTTTGCCACTATTTTGCATGTGCTTCAAAAATGCACACAACCTGTCTTATTTGATGTGTTTTATCATATTATATATATATTTTTTATTGTATTCACTTATTCTTTTGCTGTTTATACTATCTGCTCCTGGGAAAAATGTATTAAAATACAGATAAGTTGTTGCTTATTTATATTTTCCTGGAATTTTCAGGTATGCTCTGATTTTGTGATATTCAACACATTTTTTTTTAAAGTGGATATATTTTGTCGTTCTATTATTACTCTCACCTAAACTTAGTAAGTAATAAGTAACTAAGTAATAAACCCTCTGTACCCATAAGCTAACTTCAGCAGTTATTATTTCAAATGTATTTTATCTATTTTTAAAAATTTGTTTAATTCTAAAAATAATGTCATTTTAACCTTTTTATATGTATTTCTTAACTGATAAGGATTTCTTTAAATGAATCACCAGGTTGCTTGTATTTCATCACCCCCAAAATATTCTGTCAGATACTAACATTTTTTCAGTTCATTTTTGCCTAGTAATTTTATTACATATATTTATTTTTATTATTTCTGTATATTTTTGTTTTATGTTCATTTCTTCTTTGATTTATGTTCATAATTTATTGTTGGAATTTTAAAAATATATCTGAAGTTTTATCTTTTAATCAATTATTTTATTCTATTAGGTCATATTTCCATCAGCTTATTTTATATTTGACACATAGAATCCTCCCACATTATTTCTCTTTGTTCTCCTCCTGCTTTTCCCTGGATAAAAATAATTTTCTCCTGTTGATTTAAAAGGCGTTATTATTACTTTTTTATTTTTATAGTGATTGCCTTTAAGACATGCACTTATGTATTTACTATTCTGGTTTTGTACACTTACTAGTACCTTTATAGTCTCACTAGTAAAATAAGAATTGAACATTTTAATTTCTCTTTGGTTCCTATCACCTCTCTCACCATCATACTGATATTTTCTCCTAAATTTCTTTAGGGATTATTGGAACGGATAAACCAGAACCTTATCCAGTTTGCTAACTTGGCAAGAGATGCCACAAACCACTTATCTATGTTAGTCACACCCTCAGTGAAATTACATGGAAAACAGAAAAAAGTTGTCTAAGTGTGTGGAATTTCTTCTTAGATTCCTCAGATACACATCTATATTATATAAGTCTTGGGTAACTCTCTACATACAGAAATATATTAATTTTATGTTTTTGTGAAATTATTTGTATACTTGTTATGTATGAGGAGGGACCCCCCCCAAAAAAGGAATTTATTTATTTATTTATTAGCTGTGTTTTTATTCTTACATATTTAAACTTCAGTCACCTTCAAAGTACTCTCCATCTGACGCAATGCACCTGTCAAGATGCTTTTTCCACTGCTCAAATGTTTTTAACTCATTAGTGCTTCTGCCATTTTTTGTTTCACCTTTTCCAAATCAGCAAAAAATGTTTTCTTGTGAGGACTTTTTACATGGGGAAACAACAACAAAAAAAAAGTCGCTTGGGGCAAGATCAGGTGAATAGGGAGGATAGGATATGGAGGTCATTCGGTTTTTGGTCAGAACTGCAAAACACTCAGAACAGTGTGGGGAGGTATCATTTCACCCATCATGAAATGAGCAAACACATTGAAATAATCTCAAAACAACAACAACAAAAATTCACCGAAGCCAAACACAGTCTCTCACAACGCTAGCTGGTACGTGGAGACTGATGGGTTCCTAAAACATTTACCTAGTAGGAGAAGCCTGTACTACAATGGACCCATCGTCCAAATAATAATTCCAGTTTTTGATTTTTCTTTTTTGTCCTCCCTCATATATGCGCTGCTATATGAATAGTAAATGTCCAAAATAGATTATTTGGGGGGTTTTGTACATATAATTACAATGAAAGCAAAGATTTCCAAGTTTTATTAATGGCTAAGAATGTTTCTGAGAAGCTAGACCTAAAGGACTGATTTCTGCTTACCAAATTACATATATTATCCACTATTCACATTAAAAACTCACATATATCAGTAATTTCATTTTAAAAATACATAATGCATCCTAAACAATTCTTCTTAAGGGTTTTAATTCAGTGAAAGAAATTAGCTTTGTTCTTTTGCTATTTATCAGTTAAAATGTGTAAACATAATTATTATGCCTAATTCAGCTACATTTTTGAGGCAATATAAACTGAACTGGGTAGAAAATAGACAAAGAAACAGTGTTATAATTTTGGTTTGCTTTTATTTAGCATGGGACTTTAAAGCTTTAGTAGAATGTTTTTCCAAGAAGATTCCACTTAAGATTGTGTTCTTTAATGTCAATTAAACAGGGAAATAACATGGTAAAAATAATTTAAAATAGTTTTAACCAAAAATTGTCAGAGAAGTATATCCACACTTTATTGTGCCATAAATTTGAATATTTAAGACTTTCTTCAAAAAGCTCTTCAAATCTCTGTGCTTAAAGAAACCATCCATTTCAAAATATATGGACCTTCTCTCTATCAGTTTGAAACTATAGTTTATGGTACTGAGTTTGTCTAAATCAAAGAAAAGAAAGGAAGAAAACCTAATAACACCAGTTTGTAATTGCTTTCTTTAAAACAGATGAATATTCAAAACAAATATAGACCTTCATCAATTTACCAATTTTATTTAAAAAGAAGCACATGGGGTAGGAATTTTAGAAAAATGTTCTCATTTGGTAAAATTTCTTCTTACTAGTTTCTTAAATAATGAATAATAATAGTCTTTAAAAAAAAAAACTCTTGTTTTGCACAATAGTTTTCACTGCCATTTTTTAGTTTCTAAAGATTCCGGTAGATAATAAGAATAGAGATTAAGTCCTTAATCAATTTAGTTTATGTTGAGAAAGTAAAGAAATTCATGAATTTTGAACTCATTGATACATTAGAGACATCTCATTGGGGCACAGAAAATTTAGTTATGACTTTTATCAAGATATACACTAATTTTGCTTACAAGTTGATCTTCCCTTCCTGTTTATATTCATTGCATTACCCACTATATTGTTTCTATCATTTGTATGCTAAGGATTACAAAATAATATAAACTCTCAATTCTCCTGCATACCAAGTCTTTAAATTAAACTCTACCAGCCTCTCCTCAAACGATCTCAAACTCATGTAGTTCAATGCTGAAACAATGTCCTCCCAACCCTAATCTGTACCTCCTTTTGCTTCTAAATGGCACAATCATGTGTCCAATTGCACAACATGGAAATCAATGAATCATTTTCATTTTATGCTTATTTCTCAGACACAAAAGTGATAAAATCTTATTATGCCATTTCTCTGCTTAAGAAAACCAAAATATCTCCCTCTATAGGATTAAATCTTTACATAGTGAATAAGAAAGTGTCTAATAATAAGATCCTTGCCTTCCTGTCAAGCTGTCTATCATTTCCAGCACATGAACAAATATGATTATTCCCATTCTTAGCCTTGCCCATAGCCATTAAAACTAAAGAGTACTTCCAAATATCTTTAAAGACTAACTACAACAACAAAAATACTACAGGAGATTCAAAGATTCTGTTTACTCTTTTTCAGCAGTAAACATGACCTGCAAGAAAGGTCTTCAATTTAAACACAATACAATAATTGAAGATAATTACTCAATAGCAATTTGTTTCAATATATAAAAAGCTTAGAGGGATATGGTATATTAAAAACAAACAAACAAGCAAAGAAACTGTTTCCTGATTCTAAATGACAACTTTTCATTCAGTATTATTTTCTCCTTGTCTAGGTTTGTGTACTTTAAATTAACACTCTAAGAGTATGCTATCTTAATACTCCCAAAATACATGTTTAAGTACACTGGTCCCTCACTAACAGGATCCAATAAAATTGAGAAAAGGCAAAAAAGTTAGACTAAATTTTGGCCTATATCTATACATAAACAAAACATTTGTAGTGAATTACAAGTGGAAATTATATTGATACAGAATCTTTAAGAAAATAATTATTTGTGGGACCATTTAAAGACATTAAATTTTTAGAAATATTTCTCTTTACACTTCAGGTTACATAAAAAGCATGAGTTCATTTATAAATATGACTTGTAAACCAGGAAGAACAAGCTGTATATTTTAAACATCAGCCTTGGACAGTATTCAATTCAAGAAAGGCCAACTCAGCTGTCCAGAACCTTTCGAAATATTAAGCAAATAGTTCGATAATCTAGATGACTCAGGCATTTCCATAACAATAAGTTACTACTATGAGAACTATACATTATTCCTGGATCCCTGAGGCCAGGTTAGGTCTTAGCTGATGTGCTTCTTTTTTTTTTTTTTTTTTTGAGTTGGAGTCTCACTCTGTCACCCAGACTGGAATGCAGTGGCCACTCCTGGCCACCGCAGCCTCGACCTGCTGGGCTCCGGCGATCCTTCCGCCTCTGCCTTTCGAGTAGCCGGAATTACAGGTGCGCGCTACCAGCCCAGCTAATTTTTTGATTTATTGTAGAGATGAGGTCTCGCTGCCCAGGCGGGTCTCGAACCCGCGGGCTCAGGCAATCCACTCACCTCAGTCTCCCAAAGCGCGGGATTACAGGCTGAGCCACCGAGCCCGGCTTGATGTGCTTCTTAAATAACCACGGTGTCCAAGGAAGTTCATGTTGTAAGATTAGCGGGAACTGGAGGACTGCATATACTACATAATGTGTGAATATTTAATATTTAATAGGCTTATATTACTCTTTTCTCTCTTTTTTCCTCTCCCTTGCTCTTTCGAAATTACTATTGAGTAATTTGTTCTTTTACTGAGATATATATCCTTAATCTACTTTTTTATTATGAACTATTTCAGGCACACAGAATTATGTTGAGGGTGTTATATAGTATCAAAACTGTAATCCAATACCCAACTTCTTCAAATTTCAACATTTTGCATATTGGATTTAGATACATTTTTTAAAAGGCACTTAAAAAAATTGAAATTGTAACCCCTTATTTCCCCATCCTTTTCCTTGTTTCTTAGAGGAAAATCGACTTCAAATTTAGTGATTAACTTTTTCAGAAATTTAAAAAATATACTTACTACTAACATATGCATGTATGTATCCATAAGTGGTATCATTTACTTCTTTAAACTTGATATACCCAGTAGAATTCCGTTTGCATTCCTGTACTCCTTTTTTTTCAACATTATGCTTTTGAAATTTTTCTATGTTGACACATGCAGTCCCTTTTTTTCATTTAAATTTCTATCTCCATTTAGTGACTACACTTCATTTTACTCATTATTCATTCTCCTCTTTGTAAACATATAGGTTTTTTTTTACATAATTAATCTTGCAATATATACCTTCAAAATGTCTACTCCAGAATGTATGCTAATCGTGAAAAGTTAGAATTTTTTAAAGATATGTGCATTTTTTAACTTCATTGGACATCCCTAGATCAGTCTATAAGATGTGTGCTTTTACAAATATAAATGCAAGTATAAAAATATATAAGCCTCTGAAACAAACAATAAAGGTATAACATCATCTTTGTGGGCAAGAGTTGTGTGGGGTTTTTTTTTTTGGTTTTTTAAAAATATTTTTAAATTATTTTTTATTTTTAAAAAATATTTTTAATTTTAAAATTGTGGGGTATAGTTAAGGGTTAGGTATACAAATATGCATCATTCAGGCACCCTTGTTGATAAGGGGTGTTCCCCCATCCCCAGACAGATATTGACTACCATTAATCCCATCTCCCTTCCCCTCCCTGTCCTCCTCCCCATAGTTCCCCACCACTGTCACTCCTTTTCTTATAGTATTACGATAGATGTTCAAGGTCCACTTATGAGTGAGGACATGTGATACTCAGATCTTTGCTTTTGTGAGAGATCATTCAGTATTATAAACTCTAGTTCCATCTAGGTTGCTGAGAAGATTTTTTTTTTTTTTTTTTACTAATAAATGCACATTAATGAAGATGGTAAGTTGTGTGGTCTTCCATTCTCAACTAAATTGTTATGCTCTTTTTTTCTGTCTTGAAAATTACTTATGTCTTTTTATAAACTAAAAAATATAACTGGAACTTTCTCAATTGTTAATCTTATCTTAAATCTTTGATGTATAACCTTCAAATAATTTTATATAAGATTTACAATTATATATGCGAGAAAGCCCAAAAAACCAAAATTTGTTTATAAAAGATTGTGTATTTATTCTTACATGTTTAAACATCAGTCACCTTCAAAGTACTCTGTTTGGTGCAATACACCTAACAAGATGCTTTTCCAAAACAGTTTTGAACTTGTTAAGTTTTATGCCTTGTAGTGCTTCTGCCATTTTGTTTGTTTGTTTGTTTGTTTGTTTCACCTCTTCCACATGGACAAAATGTTTCTCTTTGAGTACTTTCTTCATGGGGAAACACAAAGAAGTTGCTTGGGGCGAGATCTGCTGAATAGGGAGAGTGGGGAATGGGGGTCATGTTGTTTTGGGTCAAAAACTGCTGAATACTCAGAGTCATGTGGGCAGTTATTTGTGTAAAAGATCCAGGATGAAATGGATGAATGTGTGGAAAGAATCTCCAAAAAAAATTCACCAAAGTAAAACACAGCCTCTCACAGCAATACTAGCTGGTACACTGATGCTGATGGGTTTCCAGAACACGTACCTAGTGGGGGACGCCTGTACTATAAGGGATCTGCACTCCAAAAGAAAATTCCTTTTTTGTTCTTGTGTCTCACTTCATATTACTGTATAATAATAGTAAAGATTATACATCAAATATTGTATATTACTATAAGTTCATTTTAGATGATTGTCAGAACAGCAAAAACTTGACATCTCAACACAATATCTCTATATGCTATTTGAGTATCCTATTTGTGAAGTTATTATATTAATCTATTTGCAAATATAAAACATCCTTCATGTGTATACCAATTTGGCAATTGGTACACAATTTTCTGTAAAAGAAATTCAAAAAATGTTTTTATAAAGCAAAATTAAAAATAAAAACCTCATCTTTTTAATAAATTACACACACACACAGGGGTGACAAAAAAATGTATACACATTTTAAGTATGACGTTTGCTCAAAAGATGGCATTAATCAAATGAATGCTAGCATCACCATATGACAGGCAGGACAAAGAAAATAGCGGAAGCAAGGTTGAGCAAATGTCATACTACAGATTGCTATCATAATTTTATTCAGTTTTGAAAAGTAATACATAGATAGCATCTCTTAATATGTGCATACTTTTTTTGGTTCCTGTGTGTGTGTGTGTGTGTGTGTGTGTGTGTGTGTGTGTGTGTATTTCAAAATTTTAAAATTTCACTTATTAGAAACCTTAAAAGAAGTAGTTACCTGTCCTAACATTCATCTCAATCCACCAAATCTAAATTAAATCACAATAAACCTTAACTGTATGATTGTATCAAATTAGGAGATACATTTATTCTATTTTTTCATAAATGAAATTATTGCATACATGAGGTGCAATTTTCAGGAAATATTTTCTTTGATCTTTTTTCTTTGTTTCATTCTCCATACAAAAATTATTTACCGTAGTTGAGGTTTAAAAACAAAATTTGCACACAAATCAACATTCTTTATAATAATAGAACACTAATAATGTTTGTGTTTTATTATAATACAACCAAAATATACATTTAACAATTTTAAATTATACTACATGACTACATTTCTTATAAAATAGTAAAACTGTAAATTCAAAATTGATTGCTAACCACACATAATACCAGAATTAAATCACATTATTAATTATGGCTTCTGACAGATTTTTGCCTTTTCCCTAAAATCATCTATCTCAAACACTTTCCACAAACATTTTATACTACAAAATATCTAAATGAGAGATATAAGTCATGTATATACTTCTGTCTTTGCACTTTCAATGTGTAGAATCTGGAAACTTAATTTTTTTTTAAACCTCACATGCAAGCTGAATTATTTATATATTGTGATCATTTACTGTGAGAAAAATATGTCTTTCTGTAAAAACAATTCAAATATCTATTTTTTTCCTAAATCATTCATTCCAATAAGGGTAACCAATTCAAACATTCTGTCTTAGGACAAATATGACATTTTAGAAGGAGACTATTTCAGTTTTGGTTTCCATTTGTGTTATGATAGAAATAGCATGTATCTTACATTTAAGTTTAAGAAAATCAGCGTTTACTGAGTGTTCTTATTTAATTTTATTATTTTGTGGACATCTGAATGATATCAGGTTGTCCTTGGAAATTCAGTTGATAAACAGTCAATGGCTATTGCTAAGTTGTTGCTTAACTGAGTCTATAAAAAAATGTAATAGCATATGAAGAGCCCAAAATGTAGACCAAACGCAAAAATCAAGAATAAGACCATTTTGTGGTCAGCATATTGTAAATGAGCATTATTTTAGCCAACAGAATGATGAGAGCTTTTGTGAATTATAGTTCTTTTACTACTGTTGTGGCTTTTGCAAATTTTTAAATTTTTCTATGACTACTTTTCCATTTCTTAAGTAATTTGGTTGACTTCCAAAAATGTTTATTCAATAATGTGAATGTAGTGTTTTGAGCTTTTTGGAAAAAAAATTCTACATAAAATAATTATTTAAACTATCCATTTCTAAACAAACTTAAATTTCCAATAAATTGAATGAAAATGAACACAGGGAAAAAGATTCCTTTTAGCAGCATAAATAGCTGAAATAAAATGCGAAAAGAACACACAAGGAAGTCAAAAACATATGTATTGAAGACAAGAAAGAAAAGTATGAAACCGAGAAAAAATAGTATTTTAAGACCCTTTCCATAGAGAATTTATGTTTTAGAATATTTGAAATCATTAGCTACACTTTTCTTTTTCATTATTTTAAAGTAAATTTGATGAAATCTTCAGTAATGAGAAAGTATATTTATTGTGCTTATAAGTTTAATATATTCATAAGTGTTCAAGACAATTAAAGGATTACAAAATTAAGCATAGTTTAGATATCCTCTATCTTTAAAAATATGCATAAATCATATGACTTTTTTTACTAATGATATTTCTAATACATTTTAAGTAACTATAATAAATTAATAGTTTTGTATCCAAAGCAACCAGAATATTAGATGTTGGCATAAAATAATCCCTAAATTTTGTCTGATAGCTAAGATTATAAAGAAATGATTAATAATGGTTTGGGCATTAAGTTTTGATGAAAACAAAATTTATTTTCAAAAGTAAATCCTAACATTTGCGTTTCATGTAATTTTTCCAAAGCTATTCATAATTTGAACATTACTGTGTGATATACAGATATCTGGACATTTTTTTTTTAAAATTAAGCATATTTCCACTTATTTGCTTGGAGCTTGCTATAAGTACCTGGAATATTTTATCCCAGCAAATTAATTATTGCAAACACTCTTGTTATAGTATTAAATTAGTAATTTGGTCATGTCACAACTATTCTTTTGCATTACTTTTTAAATGAGTGACTTATTCTGGTTCACTTGTATTAAAATAATTCCTTAGTTTTTCCTTGTACTGAAGCAGTTCCAACTATTCATAAGTATAATAGCAAAAAAAGGTACTCAACCTCATATATCAGTGTGATTACTTTGAGATAGGTAAGAAATGCAAACAAAATAAGTGTAAGATAGAGACAATGCTCTGAACACAGAACCACAGTCTCTGTATTAAGTTGCCCTCTAATCACATGGGTTTCCCACAGACTTTTCTTTCAAGATATGTAGAATGCATGAGAAACGAGCAATGTCTGCTATTTAGTTTTCTGAAAAGCTGTCATCCATGTGAGGAAGTGACTAATTTTTCATTTCACACTATAAAGGGCGTGAAAAGGCAAAACAGAAGAAGGCTAAGGGTTTTGTGTTATAAGAAGAAAAGGTGAGTCCTGTTTAAACAGACAGGAAATGCACCGTTCATATTGAGAAGGAGAGTCAAATTGAAAATGTTTGAAAATGCTAGCAAAATATGAAAGATGTTTATGTTAATGTTGTGAGTTTGTTTTCTTTACATGTGGTAGGCTTATTTATTGTTAAATTACTAAAATAACACTACTAGAATTATAACAGATTAACTCAGAAATACAAAAAGTTGTGTGAAGAAAATATGTCAAAGAGTTAATTTAACTCCTTTCGTTGTCAAAATTTTGCACTTGTTCTGCTATTCAACAAATATATATTCCCACTCCCCACCACCATGTACTTCATTCTCTCTCTCTGTATTATATATTGTTTTTTCTTATTTATCCAAATATAATTCCATAATCCGATACACAAGAGAGAATAAAGGTAGTAAATAGAAATAATACACAAAATATGATAAATATTTTTTTAAAAGAGAGGAAATACATACTGAAATATCATCACATAAATAAAATACATTTATCCTTCCCATGATCCTTTAGAAAACTTACTTTCCCTTAGACTTTTGCTAGCTGTTTGTTATAATCTAGATTTTTTTAAATAGATAAATTACAAATTGGCAGCTACTTACACTCTAGTGAAAAGGGTTCCATTATATTTTGCTTACTTTAATTGCGATTGTTCCTCCTTTTCATGGAGATAGGAGTTTTCCCTGAAACCGGAATTTATGGCTGTCTTTCCTTCTCTCTCCTAACAAATCCCATCGGCACGCCTTTCTATTAGGATGCATTATACATCATGATATTTCTGTTATTTTATTAAAACATCTTTCCATATCTCATTGGAATATTTATTAAGCATTCTGCCTCTGTAGATCTTAGCATATATTCTAGAAATATAAATGAATGCCAGCTTCTCTCTGTGAACCTGTTACTCCTAATGAGTCAGAAGGAATCCTGGGAAGAACATTAATGCCCTTCAGTAAATCAATGTTGCACTATACTAAATGTAGCCCCTGTGACCTGAAAAAATAACGCACCTCTCCAAATTCCTATACCACATTCCAGGAGTGAATGGCTCACTGGGAAAGCTCCTGTTGGTAATGTGAGCTGTCTTAATTTGTGTCTTCTCTCCAATTCCCTACTACTAAGGTAGCCAGTTTCAGAGTGGAATGATCTATCTTACGGGCATGCAAGAGAATAAAGCACCTTAATAAAATATCAAACCTGATGCTTGCTTAGATCAATTATTTACAGGACAATAAATTCAAAACTCAAAACATAAAACATTTACAAATGTAGAGCCTCTATTTTGAGGGTAATTACTTTGCAGGTACAAGTCTTGTTCCTGGAAAACTGGTTCAGATGAATTATTTGCCCTTACTGTTCCATAATGACCACATATTGTCCTATTCAGTCTATTGTTCTTGTGCCTCACCAACAATCCATGGAAAGCATTTATGAATGAATATAAGGGATGTACAAAACAGAAGACAGTGTTTTTGCAAGTAAAGAATTCTTTTCTTTAAATTAACGAGAAAACTACGTGGCTACAGCTCTAGGAAGCTCATCCAGTTCTCTGTGATGTCTTCGATTTCGTTTCTTCTTCATTTCCTGCATGTGCTTCCACTTTGGGCCGCCCTTGTTTCGCTGTCTCCGCTTCTCCCTGTGCCACATCTGTTCGCAGTACTGGTCGAGGCTGAAGTTAGGGCTGCTTAGGATTTGGATGTAGTCTTTGTATCTCAACCGTGACTCAGCCAATAGATCCTTGACCTGCCCCTCCTCATGCTCTGCCCTCTGGGTATTTTCCATCTGTTCATTCTCAATGACATTCAAAGTCAGCTTCACTATGGTGTGGATGAAAGTGTGCTCCTGTGCTTTGCAGTAATACATCCCAGAGTCTTTCTTCTGCAAACTTCGAATCAGTAGCCCATATTCCGTTCTGATGATCCTTTCATCAGGTTTCAACTGCAGAATTAGAAAAACGTAGGTAATAAATTAAAAACAGAGGGGACTAGGAGCAAATGAAAACAGGCTACATAGTTTTACCTAGATGAACCTAAAAGATATATTCCCTGTCCCTCTGTCATCAAGCATAATATTGTCAGCCATAGTTGAAGAGGGTGAAAAAAATTCAACTAAAGTAATAGACCCCAAATCATATCTTGTTAAGTCTAACTGAACCATTGGAATACAGATAGCTTTTTCTCCTGGTGTACAGACAGGAATGAAAAGTTATGAAAAGTAATAAAGTAAACTGGAAATTATCAATATGAGATTTCAGACATAAATTAGTGTACTAAGATCACAAATTGGTATCTCTATCTCAGAGCAAGTATGTAACATTAATAGTCATTGTGTAGAAAGCCTCAGTATATCTACTGCCTCTAATGCAGAATAGAATAATGATTGCAAAAGGAATTTACTGTTTTCTAGATATCTCTAAATAAATGATCTGATTGGCATATGGAAGCTGTGAATGGTGACTTCTTAAAGTCAAGTGGAGAGGCATGGATATAGTCTTTTGGATGTCAGAGCTGTAATTGAGAGTAGGACCCTAGTCAGAAGGTTAGCAACACTGAAAGCTGAATTTCCCTTTTTACTATGGATTGAATTTTGACACTGTGTGTATATGTGATACTTTAGACTATGTCATTTGTGGAAATATTTGCCATACCTTGGTGTATTATAACATGGTAATGTGATTTCTAGTGTGAGAAAATAAAATGAACACAAAGAACTTTCCCCTGAAATGTGATGCTCTTTAGCCTTTGAAACAATATTACCGAAAGACAATTCTAACATTAAGCATGCCTGGCCCATAATCTGGTGTGAACAGTGAACCTATCTTCAGTAAAACTAGAGGCATGTTTACACACACAAGAGCCCTGCCTAATGTGGAGTATTGTTGAGTGGCTTGGCATTAAGTGGAATAACAACAACAACAAAGGAGTCTGGAAGATTTCCCAGTTTACACATCTGCCCCTGTGATGTAGACTTTTAGCTGATGGAAATCAAGGAGGCATAGAGACAGCTAAATTAAATTTATTCACAGTGGGTGGATTAGACTCTGCATCTTTATGTGAAAAATATGTAGGAGAAACTCCCTCCAATTCTGGAAATCTGAGAAAAGGAAAAGAAACATCTCTGGCTACCAGCCCAGTTAACTAACAAGTATATGGCAAACCACCCTCTGTGCCAGAGAAGTGCAGCTGGCGGGGTACCATTGGAGGCCAAAGGCAGGTCACAGCTCAGATCCCTGGTTAATGAGGCTGAATGGTCCCCAGGCCTGCCTTTGCTCTGCGCAGAATCCACACCATTAGAGTTTTGTTTGTTTGTTTCTCTGACTTTACCCATTTGGTAAGTTGAACGTGTACTATTGTTTTTCTTATGAATTTATTCTAAAAGCCCAGACATTTTGAAATGCTATTGTAATATAAACCAACTTTTTGAATTATGAATTAATTTACATTCTCAGAAACCATAAGTCTCATACCTAAAATAAATGTGAATTTGAATTGAGAGATTTCTAAATAGCCAATCTTAGACAGAAATGGCAGTCTCAAATTTAACACACTACATATATTTTTTCTTTAAATAATTTCACCGTAAAAATTATTTTTAAAAAATTAAATAAATCTTAGAGCTCAAAATGCTAGCTTCGTAACTGAGATTCTGGTTTCTATCTGCTCTGCTTCCTATGATGACTCATTTATCTTCCCTGATTGGTCTTCCATCTATCAAGTTGGTGGCACAGCATATGGTGTGTTTGGGGGATTAAAAGCAAAGCTCTTTGAAGGTTAAAGTGTGAAGTATTATTAGCAACATTATGGACTACTGCTATGTTGCTTGGGAGGCAATATTCTAAGGCCTTTATTACTGTAATTCTCATAATAGAAAATGGCCTGAGGTTATTAGCATGACAATCAAAGTGGATATCTTCAGTCCCAGTTCAGTTCTAGATTTCCTTTAGATAACTGGCATTCCTCTAATGTTTAAACTGCACTTAATGTGGCTTTTAGAGATTGTCAGAGTGTCACAGCTCTGACTCAGTATTTTTTATTGTTCTCTTTAATCGTCTAACAGGAAGAAATTATGACTTTGATTTCACACATATTTTGTAACACTTCATTATTTTTGCGATTATCTTTTTGTATCCTGTTTATGTTGCTTTACTCTGAGGTCTGATTCCCTTCCCTCCTTCCCCCTCTAGTTCTATCCCCTCAGGACTCAGAATTTTATAACCACCTGGCATTTCATTACTCGGTCATGATCTTTCACCTTTTTTTCTTCCGTGGAATGCTTGGTTTGTTCTTTGGTTTTTTTTGACCTACAGATACAAAATTTTAGATGTTCTGTATTTACCTAATATCTATTAGATCATTTAACTGAGCTTTTCTTGCTAAAATTTCCATAATTTGCCTTTAATAAAATGGCAGCTCTAATAAAAGACATGTTGAATAGATATGTTTTCACAAGATTTTTGAAATTTAGAGCTAAAAATCTGTGATTCAGAAATTAAATAGTTGATTAACATTTGCCTACTTTACATACTTATTCTATGTAATGCTTTCATTCTGTGCTGAAATAGGGTGCATTATGCAGACTGTATCTCAACAGTGAAATGTCAGCACAGTCAATTTAGAAAATTCAGCTCCTCTACAAAGAGATAATGTAATCTCTGGCCACTGACTTAAACTGCTCTTGGAATTTTCTCCACTCTAGAAGTGATAAGTAAAAACTGCTCAACCTTACAAATCAAAACCATGGTTGAACTGGGTCAATTCTCCATTTGCCAAATGTGAACAAGGATAATGTATTTGGCATTATTAAATGTAGATCTTCAGTAAAGGGCAACGCATTTAAAAAGAGAAGAGTAACATCCGCGGGACAAAGGACATTTAGGTACTAAGTAGCAGGTAAAGGTCTCGGGACTTTATCTCTGATAATAGCAGCCTAATGGCACTTCCTTTACAGATAATTCACCTGTCAGTTCTTTCATAGTTAAAGCTTTGCACGTGTCTTGTAAGAGGCTAGGGCTTAAAGAATATCTCTTTTCTTCAACAAATAGAAGATATGACCAGAGGGAAATTGGGATTAAAAAAACAAAGAAAGCTCCTAGTGTGAAAAACAAATGTCTGTAAAATTGTTGCCAACATTGTCTGTATTTAGAATAAAGCACTAAAAAGTTCTCTTATTTAATTTGGGAGAAAGGAAAAAGAACTGGAATGAAATAAATTGTATATACCGGGGATGCCAAAAAAAGTACACATTTTAAGAGATGTTATCTATGTATTACTTTTAGTTCACCATAATCAGAAGTGTCTGAACGCTGATGGTAACCACTTTGAGCACCGCTTATAATTTCAGAAGTCAAATGTAACTTATATTCATCTTTTAATTTTAATACAGTTTTTTTTTCTTTCTTAAAATGGGCATACATTTTTTTGGTATCCTTTGTAAGTTTTTAAAGCTCTCAGAATATATTTACGTGGCACTATACACGATGCGTTTATTAACGTGCCACAAAACCAATAATTAATATTTTAGACAAATACTAGAAAAAAAGGAAACTTACTGAAACAGTGCTGGAGCAAAAGACTCATTATTTAAAAGAAAAAATTCAATTATACATAAATACTTGATTAATTAATACCTTTGAGTAAATGTAAACATGAGATGTAAAGCATAAATGTAAAAATAAAATCTAGAAACATAAATATTTGCTGTTTCATTGAGGAAACAGTCTTTAGGCATAACAGGTGAGAAATCATAGAGTTGTAAATCAATAGATTTGCCTATATAAAATACAAAACTTTGGTAGACAAGTAAGGAAATGTTAGAAACAAAAAATCAAAAAATAGAAAACAAAATAAAGTTACTATCAATATGTATATAATATCTATAACGTATAAAAGGCTTTAAAGTAATTGTAAATGAATATGATAATAAGGCAAATGACAGGCAAGACAATTCATCAAATAAAAATGAAGTGAACCACCAAGAAACATGAGAAGGTAAGCTCACATCCGCCAATTTCAAATAAATAGATATTAATGCAATATATTTTTTCAGATGAAGACAGTAAAGATGGTATTAAATTGTAATGTACAATTTTACTTCTAGAGTACATAGTAGACAGTAATATGGTGATTTTGATGGGAAATTAACAATATGCAGCTATTTATTAACAGCCATAAAAATGATCAATGTCTTTAACTCACTTATTTTACTTCTAAGAATTTATCCTAGCCGGGTTCGGTGGCTCAGCCTGTAATCCCATGCTTTGGGAGGCTGAGGTGAGTGGATTGCCTGAGCCTGCGGGTTCGAGACCCGCCTGGGCAACTTGGTGAGACCTCATCTCTACAATAAATCAAAAATTAGCCGGGTGTGGTAGCGTGCGCCTGTAGTTCCAGCTACTTGGAAGGCTGAAGCAGAAGGATCGCTGGAGCCCACCAGGTCGAGGCTGCAGTGGCCGGGAGTGGCCACTGCTCTCCAGACTGGGCGACAGAGTGAGACTCCAACTCAAAAAAAAACAAAAAACAAAAAAAGAATTTATCCTAAGAAAATAGTTAGAAATGTAAAGAAGATTTAGACACAAGAAAGTTCATGACTTTTTTTTTTTAAAGAGGGAATATGAACTATTTAAATAAAGCATGGAATAACCATGGATAACTGTGCCATCGGGGTGGGGTGGTTGGGAGACAGGAAAAACATGGTATCAGCATGGAATGATAATGGAAAATTCTCACAGTGCAGTGGTTATGAACAAAGGCTGGAATAGATATCAAAAAATTACTTGTGCTTATCTATACTGAGTGGCCTCATAGTTCTTCTTTATGTGCTACTGTAATTTTAAAGCCATTGATATGGCTCTCATGATAAAAAGAACAAAGATGAAATAAAGACCTACAAATGGAAAAACGCAAATATTTGAAGATGTTTTAAAAATATTAGTCAAATGCACAGAGAAAATATGATACAGCCTTGTTTATTCATTCTGATCCCAAAAGTTCAACAGAAGCCTGGGGACTGCTGATGAACTCGTTAGTTACAGCATAAACACCATCAATTTTAAGAACAGTTTTATAAGGAAATCAGCAGATAACTGACTCATGACCTCCCCAACAGCACCCAACTGTGAAACAGTTCAGTAAGGAAATGTTCTCCTCCTGGCAGAGAATAACCTGGTGACAGCCTCTGTGCCACAGGAGATTAGGGTCCCTCCCTCAGGCTTTTCTTTCACTGGAGGAAAGATTCCAAACTATGACCTTATGGTTAAGATGTAGAAGGCACCCTGCTGGGAAAAATTCTTCAAATATAATCTGGATATCGGTCCTTTCCTCAGCTCAGGAAGCAATAATGCCTACCCTGGACAATGTGAAACTATCAATTTACAAAGACAAATGAAAATACCAACTGAAATATTACAGCTAAGATACTTTTAAGTAAAATTCAATAAATACACTATTTCTGCTCCATTGAAATTCATGGAGCATGGCACCATAATGAATATATAATACACTGTTTAAAGGTACATTAATGTACAGCACTTTCAGGAAAATGAAAGTTGTGAGTGCAAACAAACAACTACAGGGAAATGTAGGTGTCTGTAGCTGCGAGATGAACCCAGAGTATCACATTTTTTAAAAAGTCAGATTTAGTTTGCCATGAAAAAAAAAATCAAATAATAAAGAAGTATATTTTAACTGAAAAGTAATCAACAAATTTTATTAGTTATGACATTAAAAATACGGGTTTATAACATCTCAAATTAAGATATTGCAATGCAACTAAAAAGTCTGCATGTTAAAAATTTCAGATAAGCCGGGCTCGGTGGCTCAGCCTGTAATCCCGCGCCTTTGGGAGGCTGAGGTGAGTGAATTGCCTGAGCCCGCGGGTTCGAGACCCGCCTGGGCAGCGAGACCTCACTCTACAATAAATCAAAAAATCAGCTGGGTGTGGTGGCGCATGCCTGTAATTCCGGCTACTCGGAAGGCTGAGGCGGAAGGATAGCTGGAGCCCAGCAGGCCGAGGCTGCGGTGGCCGGGAGCGGCCACTGCACTCCAGTCTGGGCGACAGAGTGAGACTCCAACTCAAAAAAAAAAAAAAAAAAAAAATTTCAGATAACATTCAATATTTCTTGGATAAGAAGCAAATGTCTTGTATTTTCATATGAAATAATCACATCTATATCACATATTTCAATATATATTGATAAAAATGAGACCCTTCAAATAAATATTCACTGTGAATACTTATTTTAATCTTAGGATATTTGTATAGAAGTCAGTAATGTCAAAGAATCTAGTTTTTGGAGAAATCTGACTTAAAACACATGGAATGATTTCTTTGGTATTAAGTATGTAAAGAGTCAACATTTTGACAGTGGAACTATATTTCTAAATCGATGTATTATGATAAAATTTGATATTTTACTCTAAGGTTTCTCAACCTCAGTAGTATTGATAGTTGAGGCCAGATGGTTTTTTATTGTGAAGGACAGTATAGGATACTCAGTCTCATCTCAGGACTTTTATTCACTATATGCCAAAAGCACCCACTCAGACATCCACCCACTCAGCTGTAATGCTCGAAAATGTCTCCAGACATTGCCAAATGTAGGCACTCTGGAAGCAAAATTACCTGAGGTTGAGACCCACTACTCTATACTAATGTTTTGCTTTGGGGGTGGGGGGGTTGAGAAAGCAGGTTATTAAGACAGAAGAGTTCCCAAGGGGGAGGGTGTCCCAATCAGGGTTGCCCCTAATGTTTGACTTTTAATTACATTTACTGTTTTAAATGTTTATAGAGTTGTGAACAAGTCTGGTATTTTAGAGAAATTTGATCCACTTACTTATATGACAGAGAAACTAAGTGCTAGAGAAGTTAAAATCTGCTCATGAATCCTCTGCAGTCAAGTCAAAGGCAGAACCAGTATTTTCCAAACATAATCAGTATTATTTCTTATTTCCTGCTCCACGCATCCTTACTAATAGAGTATTTGTAATTTTACATGCATATTTATAGTTGTAAGAGGCTCTTTTTTGAAATTCTACACTCTCATATGTGTTTTCTCATTTCATTTTCATAGTAACTTTTGAATTTATTTAGATAACTTTAGAAAATTCTGACCCACAGGGGTACATTGATATTACCAAAGGTATGAGGAACATGTTTCAACTCAAGACATTTAGTTCTGAATCCTGTGTTTATTCCATTCTTTATTATAGTGTCTTTAGTTTAATATTGGAGTTTTAGAACTCTAGTCTGAGCATCACAGGTTTCTCTTTGGCACTATAATAAAAAAAAAATCTGCCATTAACCCTTGTTTCATGGCAATCAAATAATAATAATGTAAGATTTCTCAAACTATCCAAACTCATCTCATCAAATTCAGTAATATATGCAAGCTATCTCACAAAACTGAATGATATGTTTCAATCACATGTATGTGTTAGGAAAGCAAACAAGAAAAAAGTCAGAAAAGAAGAGTATCCATATTTATTTTCCCTCTGTTGATTTAATTTTAATACATAAATGTGAAAAGGTATACATGTCCAGATACTTACCTAATTTGCTTATATGATACGATAAAAATAGATACTTCTGTTTACTACAAACTCTACATGTTTCATTTCATGGTCTAAATTAAATACAATGAGTTAAAATTTAGTCATTATGCTACTGTGGAAAAAAATACTGTATTATTTTATTTAGTCAGCATATTGTCCTAAAATATAGACAATCCATGGTAAATGGAAAGTTGAAAATAATCATGTAAATTTCTTTGAAAAATTCAGTCTACTTTTAAATAATTTAATTAATACATTTGTATTAAATTGGCTTATTCTTATCTTAAATATATTGTTACTTTTGGTGTTAAGAGCATAAACTGTATTTCTCTTTCTATCAAGTAGCGACAAGAACACCACATGGCACTGAAAGTTGAACACCGCACAAGTTTTACACTATTTCTCTCAAGATGAGCATTCTTTGATGACAATAACTCACCTCTTCTCGATGTTCATCTCCTGACCGCTGAATATACCACTTAATAGTTGCTTGCTGGGATTTAGGTATACATTCCAGAAAGGTTGAGTTAAATTCAATGCCAAAAATCACCTTTTCATCAGCAGTTTCATGACTAATGCCTGGAAAGCAAACATGGAACAAGAGATTAACCTTGACCTGATTTTAAAAGCAATGGGAAAATAGACTGATTTAGAACAGATGCCATGGGGAAAGAATCATACACATTATTAAAAAGAAAGGAAATTCATGTTAAAATATTGTTACCTGGGACAAATATTATCCAATAGATTGCTTTTTAAAACTCTACACTTGTATTACAATTTTTAGCCTCTTATCAGTATATTAGCCATTTGCAAATGATTTTTTTAGAAACAATTCACAAGATCTTACTTTATACATTGACATTTTTTTCTGAGCTGAATAAACTTTTTGCATCTTTTAGTAATTTAACACTTTTTGTTTGTATAAATATAAACAATTTTGTAGATAGTTCTTAGGAGCAATTTACTTCATTTATAAAGAGAAATTCCATTGTGAACTGGTCGCAGAATTGATCAGATAACATTAAGAAATTGTGACATCAGAAAAGTAAACACAGTAGTCTATATTTGACAAAATTCTATAATAATGGTAATAAGCCAGAATACTCTCCTACTCAGAATCTGGACCTTGTCTGTATTATCTCCAAACTATCTTCTCTTTTATAAAGAAAAATTCTTTAACTCAGCATACATTTACTGTGAGATACGTAATGGGATGCTAAAGGAACATTGTTTCAGACACCTTATTCTCATAAATCAATGCACCATCTGAAATACATTCTACCTAAAGTAGCCAAAGGCTGTGTCCCATGTGTGATCTGAGATGTGTAGCTCAAATTTGATCAAATAAAAAATGACGGCTACTCAACCTGGCCCAAACATGTACTTCTTCATCATATACTCAGATATCTCAATTTTACAGATGGGCCTACTTAGCACTTCAGATATCAATCATAGTAAAGCTTAAGGGACCAAGTGAATCCTAAACCCAAGCACACAAAATTATCAGCAAATGGCACAAATGCACATATATTAGTTAGTCTTCTTCTCAAGATACTTCTTTTGAACTTATTTGTGTTTTACCACCAAGGATTAAGCCAAGCATGCGCTCACCATTATAAATTAACCTCATCTAAACTTCAAAATGTGTGGATTCCATTTAAAACCTGTAATGTATCAAATATCTCTACCAATTCAACAGATTACATCTGTGATTTTCACATTTAATAAATTCCTAATGCACAAAAAGATCACTGGTGCTCATCATGGAAAAGAAAGATATGCGTCATCTTCTATTAACAGGTACTGTTTTTCTGAGAAAGGTTGATCGTCAACAAAGCAGGGAGGATGCAGATTGATGTTAGTTTACAGAACAAGGGCTTAGGAGAAATTCAATTAGACTAATTCAAGCACAGAATTGATCAGTTTAGTAAAAGATAAATTAGTGAAATCAACTGGAAAATGAAACAATGAGCTCATTGTTTGAAATCCTTTTGCAAATCAGTAAAAATAATGACTCTGTAACATAGTCGTCTTCACATCAGTTAGACTGAAAATGAATTTATTGTTGCTCCCAATAATGTTTTTTTGCTTCTGAGTTTTAAATTTTCCTATGTTTTAAATTTAAAAAGTACATATACATGCATGCTATGTGTGTGTGATATGTTATAATACATACATATAGCAATCCCTAATCCAAAAATCTGAAATCCAAACTACGTCAAAATCTAAAACATTTTGAGCACAGACATGATACCACAAGTGAAAAATTCCACTCTTGACCCTACATGATGGGTTACAGTCAAAGTGCAAAGGCACAACACGAAGTTTATATGAGAATAAGTATAAGAAAATGATTGCTTACTGATAGCATATAAATTCAGAGTTAAGAATGATGGTGAGGTCAAACAACTGTGGACTGTCCATGAAGGTGGCTGATATAATGACATCTTTGCTTTCTGGTGGTTCAATGTACACAAACTTGGTGCTATACACAAAATTGTTTAAAATATTGTATAAAATTAACTTCAGGCTACTTGTATAAGTTGTAAGTAAAATATAAAGAATATTTAAATTCAGTCTTGCGCCCCATCCCAAATCTGAAAATTTCTGATATCCAAGACACTTTCAGTCCTATGCATTTTAGATATGATATACTCAATTTGTTTTATTCTACTATGACATTTTTTTTTTCCTATTTTGATCTATAGGGTACATGTGCAGGTTTATTACATAGGAATATTGCATGTTACATAGGAATATTACATAGGAATATCACCCAGGTGGTGGACATGGTACCGTTTTCAGCCCTTTGCCCTCCCTCCTCCTTTAGGAGGCCCCAATGTCTATTGTTCCCATCTTTGTGCCCATGTGCATACAACGCCTAGCTCCTGCTTATTAGGGCAAACATATGGTATTCCTAATTTTTACATATGTAGAAGTTGCCTACAATAGTGTTTTGAAACAGTTTGAAAATGTCCGTATTACAAGTAAGAGAATATGGAAGAGGGTATTTTAATCTTTCAGATTTCAATGACATTTTTTTCATAGTAGAATACCTGGATTATTTCTTTGTGATAAATATATGATATATCATTGAAGTGCAAAATTAGCACTTTGTTCAACAGCTCATCTACATGAATTGCTGATTTAACATCACTAACAGTCATGCAGAGTGACAACATTTAGCTAAGCAATGAACAAAGAAAGAAAAGAAGGAAGAAAGCAAAACAACATATCTACCAATTATTCAAGACTTGATTACCTAGTAATAGTGTATAACACATACTTATGAAGTATTCAAAACAAGTCATTTAGTAGGTAAATATTTTCATCATCTCTATTTTAAGTTCCACAAGTATTTATCTGCCTCCAGTCTCTCCCATTCCAATCAGTTATCTATACAGATGTCAGTTACTTTTATTTTAAAAAACAACTTTTAAGCTGGGCTCAGTGGCTCAGCCTGTAATCCTGCGCCTTGGGAGGCTGAGGTGAGTGGATTGCCTGAGCCTGTGGGTTCGAGACCTGCCTGGGCAACTTGGTGAGACCTCATCTCTACAAATAAATCAAAAAATTAGCCGGGCGTGGTAGCGCGCGCCTGTAGTTCCAGTTACTTGGAAGGCTGAGGCGGAAGGATTGCCGGAGCCCAGCAGGTTGAGGCTACCGTGGCCGGGAGCGGCCACTGCACTCCAGTCTGGGCGACCGAGTAAGACTCCGACTCAAAAAAACCAAAACAAAACAAAACAACTTTTCTGAGAAATATGAAATAGCTCCTTATCATCAATAAGGTAAACAAAAACTTCATAGAAATAATAACATAATAACTGTCACAAACTTAATCCAATCTATGTGAGGTCTTTCTGATTTTAGTTATGGCTACTTTATCTACTTTGTAAAATTTAACTTTCTCCTGAAGACATGGCTCAGATGCTATCCGTCTGAATAGCTCTCCTGCTATTTCTCTGTTATCCAAATATTATTATGTGCCTAATACACTGGCATTGTTTTAAATGCTAGGGTGACTATGACAGTAACTTCCGGGCCCTTAAAAAACTTACATTCCAGTAACAGATACAAAGTAACCAAGTAAATGAATAAAGAAGGAATATAGTATCTGCTAATATCTGCTACAAAATAAATGCAAGAGATAAGGGAATATGAAAGACAGAAAGGTATTTCAGATAGGGTGATCAGGAAAGATCTTTCTGATGAATTAGCATTTAAACGTAGAATTAATTGCTGTGAAGATGGAGCTGTGTGACCAGCTGAAAAGAAGAGTTCCTCAGGACAGAGGACAACAAATGCTAACCTACCTAAGGCAGTAACCAGATGGGTGCTTTGGAAAAAGGGAAAGCCAGTGAGTGAATCTTGCAACAGTGATGTGAGAGAGGCTCAGAGAATACACTAGGGACCAGATTAAGGAGCCATGGATTTCCCACTAATTGTTCTAAGAAGCTAGTGAAAGATTTTGAGTAAGGGAATGGCATACTCTAAACTGAAGGTTTTGTAAAAGATGACTGGCTAAGCAGAGTATAGATAGAAGGTGTACAAGTAGGGAGGCAGGGAGGCCAGTGAAGCAGCTACTGAAGAGCTACTATGGCTTTAATTAGGTTTGTACCTCTAGAAGTGAGGAGAAGTAGAGTTTGGCCATGAGCCAGAAGGACTTATTGAGAAGGTGGTCATAGAGTGTGAAATAAAATAATATAAAGATGACTCCTAGTTGCTTTTTGATCTACACAATGGAGGGATAGCGGTGCTATTTACTAATGTGGGAACGTCGACAAAGCAAATAGATTTTGAAGAAAATCTCAAGAATCCATTCTTAGATATGTGTGAGGTGTGAGTTAAGGATTCAAGTAGAGTTCTTGAGTAGGCATTCAAGCATCATGTCTGGCACATAAAGGGGAGTTCAGAGGTAGACTATAAATATGGAAGTCTAATAGCTTCTGAAGATATTGAAATGAACAATATTAGACATAGAGTAGACAAAGAATGGAAAAGTGGCTTAGAACACTCCAATATTTAAAAGGTGAAATGACAAGTTAAGAACACTTGGAGGCTGGGCACGGTGGCTCATGCCTGTAATCCCTGCCTTTGGCAGGCCAAGGCAGGAGATTTGCTTGAGCTCAGGAATTTGAAATCATCCAGGGCAACATAGTGAGACTTCAAACTAGCCAAATGGTGCATACCTAGTCCTAGCTACTTGGGATGCAGAGGTGGAAGTACTGCCAAAGCCTAGGAGGTCAAGGTTGCAGTGAGACCATGATCTTGACACTGTACTCTAACCTAGGTGATAGAGTGAGACACTGATTCAAAAGAAAAAAAAAAGAATACTTGGAAGGCACAGCCGGCAAGCTACGAACTAAACCAGAAAGATGTGGTTCCATGGAAGCATAGGTGTGCTGGGACACCACTTCTCTGGAAAAAAAATCCCAAACAGCAAAAAACCTGACTGCAGTGCTTGTTGATTTTCTGGGTGTCTGACTCAAGCTACCAATGGTTTAAAATCAGTTTACAAATTTCCAAAACAATAAGCAACCAACTCAATGAGGCCACATAAACCAGCTTCAGCACACTACTGCAAGGAGGTCAAGAGAAGAGAGGGTTTCAAGAAAGAGGGAGTAATTGAAAATGAGAACTGAAAATTGGCCATTGAATTTGGCAAGAAGGAAATTGCTGGTGACCCTGACAAAAATAGACTGGGTAGAATGATGATGATGATGATTGGAAAAGACTGTGTGCAATGGGTTATAGCAAGAATGGGATATGGTAAGGTGGAGACAATAATTGTGAGTGCCTCAGGCAGCAACTGTGTTTTGTATCACTTTCTTCATAACATTTGTCATCATCTGACATAGCATTTATTTCACTTGCTTTATGTTTATTGTCTGCTCACTTCCCTAACGCACACTTGAATATAAATTCCATTAATTCAGATGGCTTTCTTTTTTGTTTCTTGGTATATCCTCAATACCTATGACTGTCCCTGATAAATCGCATATGTGCATGTAAAGAATTGTATACAAATTGTTTACAATTTATTTAGTAATGATTGCTAAATAAAACACCGGACATGTCAGTCACCTATACATTGGAATGAGAAACCAAATTCACTAGTCTGAATCGGGCTTATTTTTTAGAAGAATTAAATGAGTTAAAAACAACTTTTGTTTTTAAATCAAGAAAATACTACTGGACCACCAGTTATAGACTATGAAATGTGGGTTATTTAGCATCACTGGTGGGGTGGTTGCTAACAAGATTATAAAGAAATATACTTTTCTTCCACCAGTTTCGTGCTTGTGTGTGTGTGTTTGGTGTGTTTGTATGTGCATATATTTTCTATGTTAAAGCCAAGTTTGAAAGTGGAGTGTAACTAAAGCCCTGGAAAATATATTTTTATAATTTTCTTCTCTGTTTTCATATTCACTCACCAGACCTCCTCTTTATTCCCCACATTCTTCCCTCCTACTCAGACTTACAAAGATCTTCTATCCTACTTTTTTCTTTCTGACCAATACCATATCAACTTTTTCTCTCAACTCCCATCTTACTGATTGTGCCTTATGACACCTCCCTAAAGAGTCACAAAGCTCTCTAAAGAGTTTATCTGTCTCATAGTATACCCAGGGCAATTATGTGCACATGGAAAACATTTAATAAATATTTACTGATTGAAAGAATATATGAATTAATAAGTGAATGTAAATACATTATAATTCTACCTTAAACTTCTTTCTAAGAAGTACGTTCTCTTTTATTGACTTTCTGGGAGGTCTCTTTGAGTTTACTCTAAATGTCCAAATGTTTTCTGTTATATCCTGCTTTATCTGTAATAGCAAACTTTACAAGAATAGATAAGGCAGTAAAAAAGAAACAAAAGCTACAATACAGGAACTTTAAAAGAGGTATGAAATGAATAATGATATAAGAAATGATTATTCAATTAGGCATGTAGATGGGGGTTGATTTATAAAATTTCCCGTTGCTTTTCCAGAATATAAACATTACACAAAATGAAATCTTCCTATGTAATAGATATTTTAAGTTATATAATAAAAAGACTAGGCTTAGCATTTTAAATGACAGAAAAAGCATATCAAACATGTACTTACTATCTTCTATGTCCCAGCACTGGGTGATAGGGTCCCCATACTTTACATCTTGGCGTCTAGCTCGCCTACAGAAAGAGGATTAAGCTGATTAGAACTTCAAGCATGATAATCAGAATACAGAAAGACTATATCTAACACGAATAACAGTGGCCAATGCAGAACTATGCTGGCCTTACCACTCAATTTAAGTACAGGTCAATATTCCAATCGATCCACTATTAATCCAAATACTATTAGTAATAGAGCCTTAATAGAACAAATCCTGTTTAGTCATTGAGATTATCCGAATTTTTCTTAACTGCTATTATTTTCTTTTTCTCTTATTTTTGACAGATTATTCAACAGAACAAGTAGAATAGAAATATAATCCAAGTTTTAAATGACTAAAATGAGGATAGCTATTTTTACCCCCTTTTCAGTCAATGTTGGGAAGGTAAATATAGCTTCAAATATAGTTGGTAGGGAAGTGGGCAGCTTTAGTTAGTGGGTAGCAAAACACTTTATCACATAACGATTCATTATTACATAGATTTCATTAAGCAACAAATTAAATACTGTCGCTTGAAACAGAATTACAAATTTGATATGGTATGAATGGCTAACTGTTATTTCTATCTGCTGATGTGTAACTCATATTGTTTTTCTAGTAATTGTGATAATAATAAATAGTGGTTTTTGCATTATGTCATGTATTTTCCTTAAGAAAAAAATAGTAACTATCATATTAAAAAGGAAAAAAAGTCTGCTGCATCTAAATTAAGCATGTCTTACATTCTTACAGTATTTTTCATTTGCTTGGGCTATTTTATTTTGCCACTTCAGAGATCAGAGAAGTAACAGTAAACTTTCTGTAAAGTCTAGGGTGCTTCTTAAGGGTAGTGCTGAGTTGATACCAACTCCATACAAGATTTATCCATCGTGCACATCTTTTGACTCACAAGCACACTGTGCTAGATAAGGAAAATTATCACAGTTGGCATGTCTGAAAGATCAGAGATAGTCTTGGGAAATACAAGGAGAAGAAATTATGATGGTAAACGGTACATAAGGTCAAGAATGTTTTTAAATCTTGGCTTCTTAAGGAACAGGGTTAATTCGTCAAACTGAAAGTTTATTACCATCTAATGAGCATTCTTGTTTTTTAGCTTCCAGAAAAGCATTCTCCAAAGATTCGCTGTGATAAGCATATTCTTTGCCAAAAACGTCAACAAAATAGTGGCAATTTTTTACCTTTAACTTCTATTAATCATATATACCCACTTAAATTTAATTCAGAGATATTGGGGAATATAAAATATGTTTCCTAACTTTAAGCACTATTTGTTGTTGAGCTATACATTCAATCTGTGATTCCCTAGAATTTGAAATTTGACAAGTCAGTAAAGTTTCAAAAAGAAAAGTATACATGTGGTAATGATAATAATATGTGCCCGTTATCATAATTTTTTTAAAGAAAAGACTTAAAAATAAATTTGCTAAGATTTACCTAGAGAAAAATATGCCTTCTGTAAGGCAAAATACGCATATGAGAGATTCATCCTGTAGAAAGGAATCCTTCATAATTATTCATTATTACCTTTTTGAAGTAGGTGCATATCGAGAGCATGCATTTCCATCCCAGGCACAGTAGGGGTCTCTGGCAAGGCAACAGTCTGCACAAGCTTTCCCATAAGTATCACATCTGTGCAAGGAGAGCTGAACCAATCCATCTCGTGAACCAATGTACAATTGTTGCTGCAAATCAGGCAAAACAAATGAATTAGAAGCATCTTTCAGACTAGTCTTAAGAACTTCCTCTTCTTGAATACCACATGCTACATCTAAATCTGTTCTCTTGGGTGTTCTGTCCATTGTAAACATGTATACAGAAACATAATGAAGAATCAAATAAGTCAATCAATTATAACCCTGGTGGAACAGTGGTTTGAAGATATTGATACTGAAATGGACAACATTCTACAGAGCAAGCGTAAGCTTGGCAGTAATTTCAGAAGGTCAAAAACCAGCTGCTAGACAGGAATTAAGATGTCAAATTCTTTCTTAATAGTAGAAAATATACTTTGGTAGATTATGTCAAGCACAGATGCTCCAGGCAAAACTGATGGTCTCCCCTGCCATGGCTCCTTATATGTGAGATGGCTGAAAAGAAATGTATAAAATTTCTTCTGGTTTTAATTAACCATTTCACTTGTTAATGAAGTACTGATCCCTAAAAGAACATGGGTTATAGATGAGAGGGAAAGTATTTGGCATCTTTCTAACGAAACTATTAAGCAGGCTTGAGGAATGTCACATCACAAATGAAAGACTGCAAGATAAAAAACCCAGCAAATAAAATTACATTTTGAAATGAATGCACAACTCTTGTTATGTATTCGTTTGCTTGTCTGAGTGTCTATGGTAGTGGTGGTGGAGGGGAAGGGATGATACAAGTGAACAGGCCATAATCTGTGCCTTAACAGAACTCCTGATCAACCCCTGTGGACCATGCCAAGCTTAAAATGAAGGAAAACCGGGTTAAGAAAACTACATTGGCAAAGTACATATATGTACTCAACTTACAGAAATCTGTCTTATATCTCTATCACCTATTAAACTATTAGTTAAGACTTCTTAGTTACTAAAAGCTATGAACATTGTCTAGTATTTGTTTTACTTAAATTAATGTTTGGTAGCAGTGACTATATTCCTTGAAACTCTCTCCAGTTTCTCCTGTTATCCCTCTTTATTTCTGACTAATACATTTGTCTCTTTTGTAATTACTTTCTTTGAATAAAATGTAGGGCTTCCCTCTTTTCTATTCTCACTTTTTTTTTTTTTTTTACCATTTTTATGGTGTAAAGTCTCAGAAGCATGTTGAAATCAACATAAACAGGAACTTCATGACTTCCCTAAATCTACTGTTCCTGCCCTACCATGGTGAGAGGCACCATTACTCACCCAGTCACCCCAGACAGAAATCTGGGAGTTGTCTTTGAATCTTTTTTCTCTCACATTCAATCTGTCACCACATTATTTCCATTTTCTCATGCAGAGTTTTCTAATCTATTTCCTCCTCTCTTTCTCTCCACCCGCTGAGGGCTTTTGTTTCTGCCCTTATCATTTCTTTCCTGGATTACGTGTAAGTGTCCTAAGTACTTCTGCTGGCTGCAGTCTTGTTTTTCAGTAACCCCCACCTCTACTCCAGAACCCAATTAATTTCCACACCACCATTCCAGACTGATCTTTTCTAAAAAGAAAATCTTATCATGATACCCTCCTGCTTAAAATCTTTAATGGTTTTCATTGCCTTTTTTTCTTTATTTGAGACGGGATCTCACTATGTTTCCCAGGCTAGCCTCAAGCTACCCTCCCTCCTCAGCCTCCTGTGTAGCTGGGACTACAACAGGAACACACCACTGGAACTGCCTGGGATTTCATAGTCTTTAAGATACATAGCTAACTTTCTTAGGGGGACCTATAAGGATGTGCCATTTCTTGTTGTGTCTTACTCCAGATTCAGCTCTAGCCTTCTTCCCGCAAGACACTTATGCCCCTTGCTCTGATTGTACACACAGAACAAGCTATGATCTGTCACCCTTCACAACTTTACAAAGCTTCTCTCTTTCTTTACTTGGCATATGCTTCTCCATTCCATCCTCCTTTTATTTATCCATTTAACTACAACATCTTTCATGGCTCAGACTATATGTCTCTTCTCTTAGCTCTCTTCCCTACTCCTTCTGACTCCCTTGCGGGCTACTTTCTCTCCTCTGTCGCTTTCAAATATACTTCCATTATTACTCAGCATAGTTAGCATACTCCTCTGTCTCTCAGCTCAGTTATGAGCTTCTGGAAGGTAATAGCTCTGTCCCTTATTCATTTCTGTATCCTCTCAGTACAGTAACAGGCCTTCAAGAAATAAATGTTGAATGAAGGAACAAATTAATAAAAAAGACCTGAAGAAGAAACCAATTTACACTTTTCCCTAATAATCACTCTGCCATAGAGGCTTACTAGACTAAGACAATTTTAGCAACACCTTAATGTTGAATCTTGGGGGTACAAACAGACATGATAATGCCAGTCTGAACTCTTGTCAATTGGGATGTGAAATATCATCTCAGAGAACTATGAAATCACATTACAGATTATTATCATGATGACAATCAGCTACAATTTACTTCACAGTTATGTGCCCACTCTGTGTTTTAAACTCCCAACAAACTGAGGTTATCGTTTTTCTAAGGAAAATTGTCAAGGAAATTGAGAGTTTTCTATTAAGTGGTAAATTAAAGGTTGACTGTTGGGCTGTCACAGCCCATATTCTAATTCCTGTACTCTCAGATTAAAAACCCATTCTTATGGTTAGGGCTGATATACCACATGAATTTCTCATGGCCTTGACAGAACAACATCCACATGGGACTTGGAAAGTGAGCTCAGTTTGTAAAGCCAAAGGAAGGGAAGAATATATTGTTCAGTTAATGAAATTCTGTTTCCATTTCTCCCAAGGCAAGGAAGAAACAATGGCCGCTTATGAATTACAAGAGAAATAATGTAAAACTGTTTACATTATTTACAGTTTAACTTCCAAATGCAATGGATTTTTCTTCAAATAAACTTCGATTCAAGCAACCTGTTCTTTCATGGCTAATTTGTACACATATTTTAGAAAGTACCTGCTTCAGAGACAGCTCCATGTTCAAGATGATCGATGGGTGCTGAAAATAGAAGTTAAATGTCAATAAAGATAATCCTTATCAGGCTTTAGTATTAACCAGTATGTCGTTTTTATTTTATGCCAAAGATCACCGAATTAAAAGTCAAGTCCCTGTTACATAGGGGAGAAAAGGATCTTATTGTTTTCTATTTTTTTCTAGTATGCAGTGATTCTGCCTTAACAGAAATGATTACAAAATAGTTATATTAAATATCTTCTTAAAGAAAAACTACCTAAATATATAAGAAAATACTCTGCATTGAAAATTGTTCCCAGTTATTCACAAGTGTTCTTCTAAATCTGCTTATCTTAACTGCTTCCATATAATTCATATTAGTGCTGACAAGAACATCTCCATGATTATTTATTACCTCTTTCTGCTCTTACTTAGATCAGTGGTTCAAAACTTGTTTAAGTAGCAGATCTCTGAAAAGTTATAGTGCTCCTTGTGGATGGCCATGTTCTTTATGGAACACTACACAAAACTGATGCACACGATTTCATAGTATGAACAAGGACTAGTTTTACTTATAGAAAATATGGCTCTATGCATACAAGATAAAATCAGAATCATGGACACAAAAGCTACCAAATTAAAAAGGGTAGGATATTTAAAACAATTCCACCTATCTACTACTTATTCATTTAGCATTAATATTTACTAATCATAAACAGTAGCAAATGTCAAATATTTAAGAGAAATATAAAAGTTTTAAGTGAGAAAATTCTACTCAGTAATGTTTTTTGTTATGAATTTTAAAAGCATGGTCAAACTCATCAAATTACATCTGTGATAGATGTGTAGCTTTTTTTCAATACCTCAATTAAGCTTTTTTTAAAACAAGAAAAATAAGATTTTAAAAATAGTCATTACTTAATCTTAACAGCAGAATCCAAGAAATTTATCTTACTACTGACTAAAGTCATCGAATGAGACTTGTTCTACATGCTATGTGTGTTCCAGGGGCTGTATTTTTGGCTTCTGGGTTCACACGTATATTTGACATCCTGTCTTTTCCCTAGGAACCACCCAAGATTTTGTTTTGGTAGACACCAGATAGCAGGTCTTGTTCTTGTTAACTCCTTGACCACCATTATCATCACAATGCAAACAGGATCCTGTGGAACTCAGCATGTTAATTAACTTGAGCCCCTCACAGAGGAGGCCTTTATTCTCTTTTAAGGCAATGGATGTTTACATGGAAACGATCCATTTTAATAAACTTGTCTCAACAAAAATGTTCTAAAAAAAACCCGCATATTTTTGAAAAGGTTTCCTAAGAAATGCAATCTTATTTCTAATGTTATTTTCGGGAAATAGTTTAAAATAAAAATTTATTAAGGATTTGTAAAAAAAAAAATTAGAAAAGCTGCAGTTCAAACTTACTGTTAAAAGTCAAAGATATGCCCCCATTCTGGAGACCTATTCTTCTAGAACTGCTAACTCTTTTTGGCGGGTGAGAGGAATTTAGCATACATGAGGACATACTGTAATGCAAAGTAATTTTTTTTTTTAATTTCCTTACAGAAAAGCAGGGACATATGATTTATACACTCTTCTAGTTTTCTCAAATTCAATTGGGGAAAAATTGAAAAGTAAAATTTATAAAGTAGAAAAGCATCTGGATAGTTAAAGAGACCCCAGGCTTTCATTTAATGTGGCAATTTGTCTGACTATATGCTCAGAGAATGCAGTAATGAGAGGCGATCCCAGGAGCTCTGAATTTAGTAGTATTCTACAGAGGAAGGTGAGTCCCCTTCTTGGTTGCTTATAAAACTTTTTCCATTGCTTAAGGAAAAGAAAAATAAGGAGCTAATTTCAAAGACTTCTCCAGGAGAAGTAATGATGTATTAAAACCAGTGTGCCCTATAGCTGCACACTGGTTTTAATACACTGCTATCTCTTCTCCTGGAACTCTGGTCTGAGTCTTACCTTGAATATCTGCAATTCCTCCAGGACTACCTCTTCCAAATTCCACTTCTCCTTTGAAATGCTGACAACTTTTAGAATGGTTCCAATGTCTGAAAAAATGCATAACCCATGATGCTGCTGTTTCTATTTCAATATTTAGTTGAAAGCATATTCCTAGAAAACTTCAAATTGCTCCCATTTATCTTAAATGCCTTAAAAAAAATCAGATTAAATGAAGCATGCAAGAAGTCAATCTTAATGTACACGATTTTGTCTCTCTGAAATATAGCTTTAGATAAAAAACTTCTTGGCGAGAAGAATATTAAAAGACGGATATTCATAGTAAATTCTTACCAGAAGACTATATTTTTCTAATTTAAATATTGGTTAAAATGATAACAAGGGTGGGACATATGAGATGGACCTTAATTTAAAAGGTAAAAATATATTAAAGCAACTTATAGAATAACATCTCTCTCCCCTCTACCCCATAAAAGGCAGCTATACATATATATGTCTCTCTCTTTCTCTCTCTCTCTCTCTTTCTCTATCTATATGTATATATATAAATTTTCCTTCCATCTCAGCCTTCCATGTAGCTGGAATCACAGACATGTGCTACCACGTCCGGCTAATTTTTTAATTTATTGTAGAAACAAGGTCCCACCAAATTGCCCAGGTTGGTCTTGAACCCCTGGGCTCAGGCAATCCTCTCGCCTCTGCCTCCCAAAGTGTTGGGATTATAGGTGTGAGCCACCTCACCCAGCCTATGTTCTTTTAATAATGTTAACAAATGGACACGCAAATAAATAATAATAATTAAAGCTATCTGAAAAAAATTGTAGCTTCCTCTTCAAGTACATTCTATCTTCAGAATCATTATTAGGGGCTAGAAATAGAAGTTCCATTTAAAATTATTTTAGTTCAACTTAAAGAAAATTCAAGGTTGATCATGTAAACTGAAAAGTGACGTTTTGAAAAGAAGTCTTAAATAAATCATCTTATGTTACAATTCAACGAGATAGCATGCTAGTACACAAAGAAAATCAAAAGAACTCTTTAGAAAAAGAAAAAAATACCATTTTAAAATTAATTTATACAATACAGAGGTTTTAAACTTCTGAGCACTGAGGTCAGAGTCTAGTAACACATATAGTAATGATCCTGTTTGTACTAAATAGTATCCATATTTTAAATGTTTAAAAATAACTCTGAGATCTTTAAAAAATAATAAAAATATATTTTTGAAAGGTCAAAATAGAAAATCCATCTGACTTAGCAAGGCTATAATTTTCTCAGGAAAAGTTAGATAGTACCACCTAGTGACTGAGTGACATTTATGGCTGTGAGCAGTTGAAGACAGGAGTGAGCTTTGGGCAGACAGTGCAAATGAAGTGTCAAACTTATGAGAATTCGTAGCAAATTAATTGTTTCTACTTTTGACTTTTCAATAGCCATCCCTAGTCTTGGGAACATCTTTCGTTTTTCTGATTCTTGGAACAGTGTCTGCAACATATGTTATCTGCAACATAATCAGGTTTGACAATTGGCGTTCAAAGATCCTCTGAGTGTGTTACTCATATACCACCTAATAAACCTAACTTATGTAAAATCTGTATACTTAAAAAAAAATAAGACTGTTAGCTGGACATGGTGGTGCATGCCTGTAGTTCCAGCCACTTGGAAAGCTGAGGCACATGGATCACCTAAGCCCAAAAGGTAGAGGCTGTGGTAGCCATGAGGGTGCTACTGCACTTCAACTGGGCTACAGAGTGGGACTCCAACTCAAAAAAGAAAAATAAAAAATAAAAAAAATGACTATTTCAACATAGTTTTTCACTCCTAAATACCTGTTCCAATAAAACTATCCATATCTTGAAAACCCATTCATTTATATTTCTTTATGAAAAACTTGCTCTATTAAATATTACATCACATAGGATGCAGTGCTTTTGTTTCAGTGATACATATTAGCTTTACTGTCATTAGAATTCATATGACATTATTAGATAAATATAAATTATTATTTTGAGATTTATGAAACAAGTAAATTTTTCTTTCTGCAAAATTACTTTTAATACGTTTTATAATTACTGAGTTGGCAGACAAAAATAAATAAAATAGGCTCCAATAATAAGTCCACAAAAATTCATTTTAACTCACAATAGCTAACAAGAAACAAAATCTCTAAGAAATTTTTATTTAAAGACTTTCACAAAGCAATGCTTAATGCTTTCAGAAAGCTATCTTTAGTCACCTACATCGGTGATTCTCAAAATCAAGTGACGGGATTATTTAAGATAGTTTATCAGGTTATTTCTGTAGGGAAACAGAAAAGTGAAGTTTGGAAATAAGGAAATATTGCTTTGCTCTACTTGTTTAATTTTAATCCAAAGTCATTCAACAAATATGTATTGAGAGCATAATCTATACCAGGCATATTGTCATCATAATGCACAAAAATATTATGAAAGTTCAAATAGAAAACTGAGTGATATTTACGATTAGCAATTAAAAACACTTACTACACACTTTTAAGAAATATTGGCAAGGTATTCTTTAATAATTACTCATCTTCATTTTGACCACTAAGTATTTTTGAAGGTTTGCTTTCTTTGTCTAATACAAAATTCCTTCGAAAGGAAGTATGATCTAGTTCAAGCTCACCTGTTCCAAGAAACATTACATCATATTGGCCATCTTCTGCAGTGACATGATCCACCACTATCTGTGTCAGTCTGTAATCGACATTGATTCGTTTGAAGGTTGGTCCACCTGCAACTGGGTAAACTGACTTGTACATGACAGGATGCCGCTTTATGAAACTGATCACATCATCTGGAAAATCTCGGGTGGATTTAATCAGTGGGTCATAGGTTTTGCTTGGACACTGAAAAGAAATTGTGGAGGGAGTCAAGACTTTGTTTATGCACCTGGGAAATTCTCACTTCTAGTAAAGCTTTTAAGGTTTATTATTAACAATAGGAGTGTACAACAGAGTCAATATGGAATCACATGCACTTGTAAATAAATGCAGTGTGCCTCCAAAATTTAAATTTGACTTTCTCCTTCAAAAATATCCTACATTGTATCTGTTCATCTGTAATATAATAAAGTTTTTTCAGTGTATTCCTATGAAGACAATTGCTTCTTTTGAAGATTGCTTCTAAAGAAAATACATGAAATTTAACTTGAAATAACTGTTAAGAAACTGATCTATAAACATAACATGAGAACATGGAAAACCATTATTTTCAATTTCCTTTGAGTAAATTAAATGATTTCAGTTTAACTGAAATCATGCTTATTATAATAAAAATAAAAAGGGACAAATCAACGGGCTACAAAAATTACTTTCAAAAACCTTTAATAGTTGGAAATTGCAATTCCATAGTTTCTTTTATAACTGGTGTGAAAATTATACTTTAGACAATTCAACAGCTCTTCCCCTAAAAGATGTGTGAAGAAGCCCTCAGGGAATTCTGCACTTCTGACTCCTACTGCCCGGTGCTCCGTTCGTCAGCCAGTAAACCAATAGTTAGCATCACCTGCCCCCTGGTGGTCAAAGCATAAAGTTCAAACTAGTACAAATTTAACGAAGTTTTTATGTCTTTCTCCAAAAATAAAGAAAAAAAAAAATCACTTTATAATTTGACTTCTTTTTTTTTTTCTGGAAAATATCTCCTCTCCTACATGCTAAGTCTGTTTTATGTTACAATGTATTATAATTTAGGGAGTTACCTAAAATAGAACAATTATATTATCACATTTGAATGCTTTTTTCTTTACACTCCATTAACATTGACAATATCTATTTTTCAAAAGACCATAAAAATGAAAGTACAAGCTACAAACGTGAGAGGATATTTACAATATATACAACCAAAAAAAAAAAAAAAAAGGATTCTATCCAGAAGCATAAGTCGTTTCCACAAATTTTTTTAAAATGTAAAAACGAGCCGGTCTCGGTGGCTCAGCCTGTCATCCCGCGCCTTTGGGAGGCTGAGGTGAGTGAATCGCCTGAGCCCGCGGGTTCGAGACCCGCCTGGGCAGCGAGACCTCATCTCAACAATAAATCACAAAATCAGCCGGGCGTGGTAGCGCGCGCCTGTAGTTCCGACTACTCGGAAGGCTGAGGCGGAAGGATCGCCGGGGCCCAGCGGGTCGAGGCTGCGGTGGCCGGGAGTGGCCACCGCACTCCAGTCTGGGCGACCGAGTGAGACTCTAACTCAAAAGAAATAAAAATAAAAATGTAAAAACGGACAGAGGCCGTGAGCATTCACTTGACAGAAGAAACACAAATGGTCAATAGCAGGTGAAAAAAACAACAAATTTCATTAGTGATTAGGAAAATACAAATTAAGACCAAAAGGAAACAATACTTTATGCCCATGGAAAAAATGAACACATCTGGTAACACCAAATATTGAAGATGATATGGATTCATAGGAGCTCATACATAGCAGGTGTGATTATCACTGGGTATAACTCCTTTGGGAAACATTTTGGCATTGTCTTGTCTTTGCATACCATACAATCCAGAAATTTCACTCTTTGATCTGTTCTTTTGCACATGTGCGCTAGGTGTCAAAAACAGAAATATTCATAGAAGTTATGTTCATAATAGCACACATTTGAATTCTTAATGAGCATAATGCATCCTTTTGGAGTGGAAAATTTTAGTTAATTGATGCAGACAGAGAAGAAAATGAGTGACAATAGGAATGTTTTTAAAATTGTTGATTTTTTTCCTCTTTTTGCTTTTTAGAAATATTGGAAACATAGTCTTCATTGAACTGAGCCATTTATATTAGACACTAACTAGAATCAAGTCAAAGCTCCAAAAACATACTGTACTTCTCAAAGTCTTCAAGATGGTCATTCTCAGGAACTTGAAGATTCTGAAGTTAGTCACAATATATTGCTGTGATCCCAAATTTTATACCAATAAAATCATAATGGCTCATTATGAATTAGAAGAAATATCAAAGCAGTTGTACTAAAAAAAGATTTTAAATAACTTGAGAATTTCTTTATCTTTCACAAAAATCTTGAGTGTCTGGTATTAAGAAACGTATTCTTTCTTGATATCTAGCATGCTTAGGAATGCACTAGAAAGATTAGAAGTGTCCTATAGCATTAGCCATTAAGTACTTATTTAGCATATTCTTAACTGGATATTGGACTAAAGATCTAAGTCTGTGTGTTTAGTCATTGTTTCCAGCACTTAGCCTTCAGCCAAGTGGAATCTGTCAACTCAGTAATGAAAGAAACCCTATATTAAATAGATTAAGCAGAGACTCAAACTGGATATGGAGCTCAAATGAGACAAAGGTCTTGTCCAATTACAGGCTGTATGTTTGAGGCCCAGTCAACGGCCATTCACAGTGGTCTTATGCCTTATAATGCCTGTGGCTCAATCTGGTTGGTCTATCATTAAAATCAAAGCGAAAGCTAGATTTTGCCTGCATTAGATTTTTGAAGGAGTCCTCTCACTTAAGAAAAAAAATCTCTTTAGACTTTGCAGCTGTTGTTATGCTGTAACCAAAGTTTCAAAAGAAATAATATTGTGACATTCAAGCCACAAATTTTTATACAATTAGATTTTAATGTATAAAAGTATAGCTGACTGAAAATATGAGCTTTTAGCATCAAAACATTATAATTTTCCTCATTGCTCACCTCTGATAAAAAGGTTTAAATGTAATAAAATATAAGGAAAAAAAGAAGAGATGAAAAGCCTGGTTTCTATTGACTATTATAAAATGATCTGTGAAAAGGTATTTTTTCTTATGGCAGCTTTTCCTGATGGCATGCTGCCAGTGTTTGGATAAGATCTTTATCCTCTCTCTGCCATGCGTGGTCCTTCAGGTCCGCATCCCCACTATGCTTGCACAAATGAAACTGATTTGGTAGAGTCACTCCCTGAGGTCTAAGATAGTACAGTTTGAACCAAATATTGTTATCTTAGTACATTCAAATCAGTGGAAGTTTCGCTTTGGGATCATAGAGCTATGCAGCACACAGATATAAAATAACTTGAGATGCCAAGCAACACACACAGGTACGAGTAAAGAAGGAAAAAAAAAATTCCATAAAGCAAAAGAGAAAGTGTGGAGAAACTCCACTTCTAAAGCCAGTGGTTATATTCAATTATTTATTTTCCTTGAAAAGAAAATCCTAATAAATTCTCCTGTTGCAGGTATATATCCTAGGTATTAAAAATCTAGTGATTTTTTTCCTCTGTATGTTTATGCTTTTAATTTCTAGCTATTAACACAGTCAATCTGAACTTACCATAGCAGGTCATTTCTTTCTGTCTCCCATTTTCCAACCCTCACCTAACTTCTACCACTTTAGCTCCTGTGGGTGTAGGAAATAAATCAGGGAACTTATCTGTGTCTTCATTTATCATTGTAAAGAACTCAAAAGATAGTTTAAAATTTAAGTGAAAAAAAAAAGCTATACTCAAATTTTAAAATTCTAGTGTCTTGCTGGAAACATTCCTACTAGCACAAGAGTAGAAGAGAAACGAGAACCTGCCCAGACAAACCCTGAGATGAAAGGGTAAACCCCACAGCAACAAGCCCTGGGTCAGTGCCTATCTCTCGTGGCTGCCTGCCACAGCTGGCTAGGTGTGAGCGTGTTATGCTTGGCAGGGCCGTGTGTTTGTGCAGAGCCTTTCGTAGTAAAGTGGGAAGCAATGGGTAAGAGGAGAAAAATGGTTTTTATCCAATGAGAGAACTTTGCCCCTTGGCAAGGCCCCAGACAGCTGTTAAAGGTTTTCTCCCCCTGCGACTTCAGGCTGTTCTCTACAGGTTGCAGCTCCCTTTTAAACAAATCAGAGGAATGACTAATGTGAGGGAAGACGTGGCACAAGCAAAGACGGAACCAGGCTTCCATTTTCAGCACACTGGGAAAAATAAACTGAATATGAAAAGGAAGTCTGCGTTTTATTTATAAAGTAAAAAATGCAAATGGATCGGTGCCATCTTATCCCACTGTTTATTCATTTCAGAGTCAGCCTATAAAAGATATGGGCAAAGAAAGACCCTGTATTAAATATCAGAGATTAAAAGACCAGGGGCAAATCACAGAGGTAAATTTCTCTCTCTTTCTCTGTTTTTAAGGTTCTTTTGCTCTGAGAGGAATTTTTATACCAGAAAAAGCAAAACACTATTGAACATGGTAAGTAGTCTGGGATTTGGAGAATCTCATTTTAAAAGCAAATGGCTTTCTGGAAAAGAAAGCAGAAAACCATCTGGAAAGGTTGACTCATATTGAAAGCCCCCTGCCTCTTAACCACTTTAGAGAAACACAGCCTATATATAGACAAAGAGAAATGACAATGATATTTCATCCTATACCCCCTTCAGTAGAATCAGTTTTAGGAACCTGGAGTCAAGATGTCCAGATTCTAGTCCTGCCTCTGCTTCTCCCTTCTAGAACTAAAACCCTAGATTAGAGTTAGAGATAGCCTCAATAATTTGGAGAGGTGATGATAAAGTAATAGTTTGTTATCCATAAGTAGAAGGCTATGGAGTGTACAAATATTAGAGAGAAAACTAAACTTTGACTCTGATGCGATAGAGCCACATGAGTGTGCCACGTATGCCTGAGATGAAATTTCTCCCAGAGTTTTCCACAGATTTTGAATTAGTTGGGAAAGACTCACTTAAAGTAAAACAACAGGAACAACATGTAACCGTAGTCTCCAGGTGCACAAATGGGAAGATACCATGAGGCTCTGTGAGGCAGGCCTTTCATGTATTTTTCAGTATCTTTTGGTTAAACTATCATAGTCTAACACTATATACATTAATAGAAAGTTTTAAATACTATTTTTTAATTAAATATTTTTCTTTGGTCAATCACGCTATGTTTGGAAGTCAGCCTTAAAACATATATTTTCTACAATATATTAAAAAAATACACTTGGCAGGACCAGCATGGTTTAAAATCAAGATCTAATATAGGAGATTAGCATAGACATAAATTTTGAGAACCATCGGCTCTCTACGAAAATAATGTGTTATAGGATCATGTTGATGTTCAAGCCAAATAGCTTAGGTGGAGCAGAAAGAGAAAACTGGGTGCCCAAAGAATCTTGAACTTGTGGATTTTATGGTTGCCTTAAGCCCCTGATGTTGAGAATGTCAACCAAAGTAAAAGATGGAATTTCTCAGCAATCATTCTAGCCCAAGTTGAAGCACTATGACATACGTTCAGTCTGCTATGTAAATTCAGTTATTTACATTATATATTACGATTCTATGACTTATTTCTTCCGGGATTTGCTTCTATAAATGAAAACTAAAAAACAATTTCAGGCGAGGCACTGACATCTTGATATTTTAAAGTAAAGAAGATCTTTCTGGAGCAGAGAAGTGTGCCAGTACCCAGGGCTGGTCCATGGTAGTGTATTTGTAAGATGAATTTTCCAGTGGACCTGAAATCAAGAGAACTTTGTAATTGTTCAATGATTCTTATAATGTTAGAAAGTCTAATCATAGTTTGGTGGGAGATAAATAAGGGCTGTCAAACATATCTACACCTACATTCCAACTTGGAGAAGTTTTATCTCATAGCAGAAAAGAGAGACAATAAGGGCCCTACTGCAAAGAGAGGAAATTGTTCAGTGTTTACCTTTGATTTTCTCTAGAGAAAAACCCATATGAGGAGTTGTATGTGTTGGGGCTTTTTATTAAAACAAAGCTATGTTACAGCTGAAAATGAGCATGTACTCAATGTGTCTCGTGTCAGACAGTCGAAGAGATAAATCTGGCATGAGAAGTCAAGTCTTCAGATAGAAGTCATGTCTAAAGATACTCTGCCTAGGGTGTTTTTTACCACATTATGACATTACTTGAAATAAGGCTTCGTTTCAAATTTGTGAACCAGAAATTCAGAGAAATCCTTAGAATTAGCATTTCCACCATCTCTTTTTATTGTGTATATTCAAAAAAAGATCAGGTTTCTCTGGAGTTTGAGCTATCAATAGGAATTACAATGTGTTTATCATTCATCAACGTTTACATAGTAAAATAAAGCTACAAAATTAAAAGGTAATACCTATAACTACCTCTTTCACTCCCTACCAAAAAATGGAGTATTAATTTGGGAAATTCATGTGTAGATTTTTAATCTTTAAAATAACAATAAAAGCATTAAAATTTGGGGGGGAATTGAATTTTTAAATGAATTACTATTTTTACAAAGTTAGACACTTAGAAGTTGTCAAAAAAGTGTGATAAAATAATTCAAGAGTAGTCAAATGCATCTTGTATTTGAATTTCAAAAACAAGAATTTTCTTCTCACTTTTTTGGTAAGGGAATGACTTAAAAACTGAAACTCACTTTTGAGTAAACATCACTAATATTTAAAATTTATGCAAAAAATCTTAAAAATTTCTTATCAACACAGAATAAAATTAGAGTACATCACCTGTACTAAATCAAATATCAAAACTGAAATCTTTTGCCTCTACAAATCTTCCCCAGATTCTGAGTTTTCTAGTAGTCTGTTATTTTTGGCCACTTTCCACATTTGATCTGTACCACTCATTGCATGATTGACTCTCATATTTTATTTCACTTAGAACTTCCTATTACCAAGACCCAGTAGGTCAACAACGATTAACAAATTCATGTGAACAAAATATGGTTTGTTCAGACATTCTGTTTGGACACCAGAGGGCAGAAGAATCACTTGACGTGAAGGAATTCTATAAAAAGTATCTTTGTGCATCCTTGAGTTTCCAGGCTTATTAACATTGCTGAGCAGTGACATCATGGTAAGGTTAGCAGTTTAGGATTGACTTTTTGTCAAAGGAAGTTCAGCATTCTGTCAAAACCAAAAAATTAAAGTAAATGTGGCACGCTGAAAGCTGTAGTGTTTATTTAACTGAGTGATAATGTCAACAGAAGTCACTACTGAGAGAACAATTTAGAATTTAATTTTAACAGCAACATTGATGCAGAAAATGTAAGTGCAAAAGTTTTGTTAAATAATCTATTTAAAATTTATAATAAGTGTGAAATGGCTTTAATAAAGTTCTAACCATTTTATAGATAGCAAATTATTCAGCAATACTTTTAGTAAGATGTGCTTCCCTGAATTACAATAAAAGAAATGACAAGTGTAGAAAGGTTTCAAAACTTCATTATTACTTGTGAAGAGAAGAGATAAATCCCTGGAAAAATAATGTAAGTTTCTTTTTTATTGTTCATTTTTTATCATTTTGAAGATAAACCAGCAGGGAGCTTAATGGCTTTTGACTTGGAGACTGAGATTAATTCCACTTTTACCACTTCACAAAATGTCAGACCATGAACATGTGTTTACTGTCATTGGGTTTTTCTTATCCATACAACTGGGAGAATAATATCTACACTATGCTGTTCTTTTAAGAATGTAGTGAGATAGTATTTAAGTGCTTATCACAGTGTCTGGATGATGAGGATTGTTCAATAATGATTTTTGAAGAAAATTCCTGAGCTGAATATTTATAGGAAATAGAATTGTAGCTTCACTTAAACAAAAATTACTGAAATTAGGTTGCTTTAAGAAAAAAAAAAATGAGAGAATGACCTGTAAAAATCAATGCAGCTAATTTTAGGTAAGACATTTGGCAGCATATCAGTCAGTTGGATATAAGGGAATGAGTGAATATTAAAGAATAGGGAGAGAAGACTGGTCAGAAAACTCCGGTGTCCCTCTTCATTATGCTGTTTATGGTAATATAGTATTAGAAAAGTTATTTAATTATTTTGGGCATCCGTTTCCTCCTCTGTATAAGAAGGGTGAATTATATGGCTCCGATCTGCCATTCTACTTCCTACATTCTCAAATTTTACAAGCGTAGTTACCTGACATACTGTGATATATAATTTCAAATATTTTATGCGTATAGTTATTTTAAATGGTTAGGTTAATTCATGAAAAGTATATTTGTGTAATAGATTTTCACATCAGATATATGATGCTCCGCACTTCAATATCAGCATTCCAAATATAATGTAGAAAAGCAGACTAATAGCACTGTATGTAAATAAAAAAAAGATAAAAAAAAGACCAATGAAGCAACGAAGTAAAGAGGCTACTTTTCTAAGCATGATTTTAGACATTTTAAATTTTATCAGTGTGATTTCAAAGAGAATATATAAGTAATTAGTTACTTGGAAATAATGTATATCCTTTAAGAGATAAAGCCTGTAAACCTGTTAGTAGGACTGGCTGTTACTATTCTTATGCAGAACCAATTGGATAGGGTGGGTCAATAAAAAGGTCCTCAAAATTAGCTTTATACTAATAAATCTGTACTTACTATGTAGTTGCAACTCATCGAAAAAGGGCATAGAAATAATTGAGTTTAATTCAGTACGAAAAATCCCTCCTCCCCATTTTAACAAAACTGTGAAGAAAAATCAATAATAATTTAAAAATAAATAAATAAAATTTGACAGTAACTAGAGCTTTAAAACAAACAAATAAACAAAACAACAAAAAACTCCTCCAAGTTCTATAAAGGATATATATATATAATCTACCTGATCAAAGAGAATTTTCTGTTGGAGTCCTCCAGAGGGAGACTTTTTCCTTCTGTCTCCAGTATTAACTGTGGTCTTACTAGGGCTTACAGATGAAAGATTAGTTATAATTCTGAGAGCTTAACTTTCAGATGCATATGTATTTACACGTTTAAAAAGCATAGAAATTTTATGAGAAATATTGATTTTGAGAAAAATTAGGAAATAACTTGGTTAAATGGTCCCTTTTTAGTTGTAAAAATGCTCTTCTTTTCCCAAGTTGTTAGAAATAAAAAGTTAAGTATTTATTTATTTATTTATTTATTTATTTTTGAGTTGGAGTCTCACTCTGTCGCCCAGACTGGAGTGGCTGGGAGCAGCCACTGCAGCCTCGACCTGCTGGGCTCCGGCGATCCTTCCGCCTCAGCCTTCTGAGGAGCCGGAATTACAGGCATGCGCTACCACGCCCGGCTGATTTTTTGATTTATTGTAGAGATGAGATCTTGCTGCTCAGGCGGGTCTCGAACCCGCGGGCTCAGGCAATCCGCTCACCTCAGCCTCCCAAAGGCACGGGATTACAGGCTGAGCCACCGAGCCCGGTTTAAGTATTTATTTTATAGTTTGAGTAAAGACTATCTGCTAAATAAGTTTGAGTTTTTCATGCAAATTTCTACAGTGTGAACACTATATTGTGCATAGTCAGCACCAGAGACCTGTGTGTTTAACATAATTTGGTGTTTCTTTTCTTGTTGATGGAAAACACTCTTCACTGACATATATACCTTCCTGTTTGGGGTGGGAGTCACTTATTCACATTTCAGATTAGTGGTTGTATAGTTATGAGGACAGTCATGTAAAATGTGAGTTAGTTTTAAGCCTCACATGATATTCTTTAAGCTTCATATGACTCAGGAAGAGGCAGAAAACATGGTGACAACCTACCTCTATAGTATCTCTAATGTACACCATAATTGGGAAATAATACAACCGTGATACACCAGCATGGAATTATTTTGATAGTTCTTTTCTTTTCTTTTTTTTTCTTTTTTTTTGAGTTGGAGTCTCATTTTGTCGCCCAGACCGGAGTGCAGTGGCTGCTCCCGGCCACCACATCCTCCACCTGTTGGGCTCCGGCGATCCTTCTGCCTCAGCCTTCCAAGCAGCTGGATCTACAGGCACGCGCTACCACACCTAGCTGATTTTTTGATTTATTGTAGAGATGAGGTCTCGCTAAGTTGCCCAGGCGGGTCTCGAACTGGCAGGCTCAGGCAATCCACTCACCTCGGCCTTCCAAAGCGCTGGGATTACAGGCTGAGCCACTGAGCCCGGCCTTGATAGTTATTTTCTATGTCTGAGTATATAGGACTCAACTGCTGTGTCTGCATATGCAAATAATTTGTGGAAATTAATGTGGATAGTCTCAACTTCAAATTATTTCTCCTATAATGTCCAGAAAACTGAAAAAAATATGGCCTGAATGATGAAAGTCTTTATTTTTCAAAACAAAAGCATGTAGAAACAACTCAGAATGTGATAGTCTCCGATAGTTAATCTCAAAATACTAATACAGCAAAATTTCCCTAGCTAGAAGTTTTTCCACATTTTAAATACTCTCGCACACACATACAAAGATTTCTATGGAAAGTAAAAACAAATATAATTTAGCATATTTTATTAGTATAGTATCATAGTACAAGAGCTAAGAACTGAGACAATGTATGAACTAAGAACTTGGACTTACAGAATTGTAGTATAAGAACTAAGAACTGTGCTTGGTTCGGCAGCACATATACTAAAAGTGGAATGAAACAGAGAAGATTAGCATGGCCCTAGTTCAAGGATGACACCCAAATTCATGAAGTGTTCCATATTTTTGCTTCTACTCTGCTGGTGTGAATGCGAACTAGTTCACCTCTTTGAAAAACAGTGTGGCATTAGCTTTATTAATAATAAAGTTAGTAAGTATAGCTTTAAGATTCAAAAACTAGTTTAAAAAATAAATAACCCCATTTAAAAAGTGGGCTAAGGATCTAAAGAAACATTGCTCTAAAGAAGACATACAAATGACCAACAGATAAATGAAAAAATGTTCACTGTCACTAATTATCAGGAAAAATCGAATCCAAACCACAACGAGCTATCACCTCACACCTGTCAGGATGGATATTATCATAAAAACAAAAGACAAGTGTCAGGAAGGATATGGAAAAATTGAAATCTCTGCAGACTGTTGATGGGAAAGCAAAATAGTATAGCCACTATGGTAAATAGTGTGAACGTTTCTCAAAAAATTTAAAAAATGGAACTACCAGCAATCTCACTTGTGGTATTTATCTTAAAAAATTGAAATTAGGATCTGAGAGAGAGAGAGACATTATCACTCTTAGGTTTATTGCAGCACTATTCACAGTAGCCAAGATACAGAAACAGTCTGAATGTCCATTGACAGATGAAAAGATGAAGAAAAAATGTGATACACACACACACACACACACACACACACAGATATATATATATGTACACTAAAACATATGTGCATATGTGTGTATGCATATGCACATATGTTTTAGTGTAATTCCATTCAGTCTTTAAAAAGAAGGAAATTTTATACAATAACATGAATGAACTTTGAGGACATTATGTTGAGTGAAATAAGCCAATTACAGAAAGAGAAATACTGCCTGATTCCATTTATATAAGGTATTTATAATAGCCAAAATAATAGAATCAAAGAGTGGAATGGTGGTTGCCAGGGGACAAGGGGAAAAGAAAATGAGGAGTTAATAATCAATTGGTTTATGTAGTTAATCATCAATAATCAAGGTTTCAGTTAACCAAGATGAGTAAACTCTAGAGTTCTGCTGTATAACACTGTATCTATAGTCAACAAAAATGTATGTACATTTAAAAATGTACCTTACCTTTAAAAAGTGAGGGTAGAGTTCATTTTTGGTGAGTGCTCTTTTTTTTTTTTTTTGAGTTGGATTCTTACTCTGTCGCCCAGACTAGAGTGCAGTGACTGCTCCCGGCCACCGCAGCCTCGACCTGTTGGGCTCCGGCGATCCTTCCATCTCAGCTTTCCAAGTAGCTGGAACTACAGGCGTGCGCTACCACGCCCGGCTAATTTTTTGATATATTGCAGAGATGAGGTCTCACCAAGTTGCCCAGGCGGGTCTTGAACCCGCAGGCTCAGGCAATTCACTCACCTCAACCTCCCAAGGCGCGGGTTTACAGGCTGAGCCACCGAGCCCGGCTAGGTGAGTGCTCTTAAGAGCACAATGTAAAAAGGAGAGAAAACAAAAAAGTGAATCCTGAAAATCCTGAAAATATTATTTAGAAAAAAAGTTCCTATAGAAAACAGTGACCAGCTTATAATCAGGCCAGAAAACATCTCTGCAACAAATCTATATCAAGGAATCATGAAAAAGAATATAGAGATGGCTGTATAGTGTACTTTCGAAATTTAACAAAGTTATGTAACAGGAAGACAAAGAGAATTCAGAAAGCATGGCTACCAGTTGGTTTCCCTTTGAGAATGAACATATGAAAAGACAATATTCAGCAAAATTTGAGGGATTAAGTCAACATTTTTCTCAGAGATCTTGATGATTAATTTAGACCTCTTGGTAGAAATATCCAGAATAAGTCCAAAATGAAAAAAAATCCTCCTTAATATTATATCAATTAATCAATCTTGAATTATTAAATAGCTTAAACTGTATTAATTATATCAAAAAATAAAAAGAAACTTTCCACTTAAAATGCACATATAGTATTTCAAACTGCAGTTGTTTTTCTATTTACACAGATGTGTAAACTCTAAAATGAATTTCTTACCTGCTTCATCTGTGCTTTAAACATGATTTGTACTATCTGAAAATAATTTTGGACTAAGGTTTCTCTAAAATCTTTTCCCTATCTAAAAATGCATATTATTTCAAGGTGCAATAAAATAAAGATGAATGTATAACAAGAAAAGAGATTATTCAAAGCAGAAGGGGGAGATTAGAAGACTCTCCAGCAATACGCAGAGCTGTTTAAGGGGAATCAAGATTTATTTGTCATTTCTATCTAATTTAGATTATTTGTCCTTCTTGATAACTAATTCATTCCCATGAATCTTTAGACATGTTGGTGATAAGCTCTGTAGTTTCAGCCTAATTTGTATCTTACTATATATTCCCTGTTTCTCAAAATACTTAAACTTCTTATTCAAAAGAAAAATATTCAGTTTCAACGATGAAAATGCTAACAAATCAGTGTGAATAAATATTAGTTATTTAAAAATCAGCAGCACATGCTGCTGTGGTGAACAGTATAGTTTATCATAATAAAATTAAGAATGAAATATGAGTTTGCAAAAGTCATTTGGTTATTAGGCTGGATACATACTGTCCCAGGTCGTGGATAAGGAATTCTTCCATCATACTGCACCCAACGATGGTCTGCACTTTCCTTATGAGCATATGGACCATTAAAAACTGCTCTGATGTCAGCCATGCTATACACACAAACAGCAGAGCCTTTGAAGATGGAACTGAAAGAAAGCAACACGAGTCAATCATTCACTAATTCATTCAATAGACATTTATTGAGCACATACTATCACCAGGTGCTATGAACAAAATTTGCTCAGCACATTCTATTAGTTAGGTGCTGAAGACAAAAATGTGCCTATGTCCTCAAGACACTTGTAGCCATGCAATTCTAAATAGAATGTGGTAATAGCTACATTTCTGGTTTATTACAGTAAGGTAAGTGGCACATGGATGGGTATCCAGTACATGACCTCTAATAAACAGATATTATCTGAGAAAACCAGAGTCTAAATAGGAATATGCTTGAAAGAGTATTATATTTATCCATATGCCCTTCATTTTTATTTGATATTATTATAGCATAATGCCATCCAAAGACCTCACAAACTAAAAAGTTACCTACTTTTTAAAAAAAGGAATCATTTAGAAACGTGAATTATAATCATCTCAATTGTTTTCTTAAAGTGAATATTGGCTTGTTCAATAATTTATTGTTCATATGATTTTTTTTATTACTCTGATTTTTAAATGTTGAAACTCTTTTTTCACTGGGCACGATGACTCAAGCCTGCAATCTCAGCACTTTGGGAGGCCAAAGAGAGAGGATTGCCTAAGCTCAGGGGTTCGAGACCAGCCTGGGCAACTTGGTGAGACCTCATCGCTACAATAAATTTAAAAAATAATAAGCCGGGCACAGTAGCGTGTGCCCATTGTTCCAGCTACTTGGAAGGCTGAGGCGAAAGGATCGCCTGAGCCCAGCAGTTCGAGGCTGCAGCGGCCGTGAGCGTGCCTCTGCACTACACCCTGAGCGACACAGTGAGACTCCAACTCAAATAAATATATAAATAAACACTTTTTTCCTTTTGCTCCTTCTTGAATTTATGAATTTATGCATTATAGTAACTTATCTAATACTTCTAGTAATCATAACTGCTACATAATTCATAACAATATTGGAGAAGGTATTAAGAGACAAAAAATAAAAAATAAAAAATAACTCCAGAGGAATTAACACATTTTTTTCAAACTAGTGATAAAAATTATTAACGTTCATCAGATGCTTATTTTTTGTCTTATGTCTAGAAATTAAAAGAAATTTATCTGAATCTGAAGTTTTCAATAATTTCTGTTTCTAAAAATGAGATCACCCTTTATGATCTAAGAATCTTATTGTCTCAGCATTACATAAAAGAGATAATGATTCACTAGCATAAATAACTCAATGATTAATATTTCTGGAATGACCTTGATAGAATACTCCGAGAGGAGATGATAAACAGGCAGCCAGGAGAAAACCAACAGCTAAGAAGGGACGTGATATTCCCATGAAATCACATAATCCTCCTACAGTATTTTAAAGAAATGATGCAACATGCTTGATGGCGTCCTTATTATTGCAGGTTAACGACGTTGTCTCACTGGACAAAGGATGTGATATACATTCCAATATTCCCAGTCTTCATGATGGCATTAAAAACAAAACAATAAAGTGCACTGAGAACAAAGAGCAATCATGTGACTTCACATGCCGGGTGGGCAGAAACTTAACAGGGAAAAAATGGGAACTATCTTGGGGCTACATTTTCCTGGCACATTTCTGTGCCTTATGTGTGGAACACAGTGACTTCAAAGAAAGGTCTGTGATTGGAAAGGTGCCAAGAGAACTATGGCTACAGTTCTTAACTTGACTAACTACAGGCACTTCTTGCACCTTTCTATGCTCAGATACAAATTATCAGAAAAATGGATCCCAAAATAGCAGCTTCTTAGGATATCGTCTTCATTCTCATATGTAAACATTCCTATTCTGTGTCAATCAGATGGTATTTTGTTTTCAGATACATTCTGAGCCAACAGTGCATTTTAGTTTATGAATGAGGTATTGTGAACTAAATTAGGTTCAGGCCACAGAAAAAAATTAAGCTATAATTTGCCTATAAGGTAGTTTAAAAATTTATTCAACAGGAAGTAGTAAGATCACATCTTCAATAACTTTCATTCCACCAATGCTAATACCAATATACATTGATAAGGATTGATAGAAGAGCAGGGGAAAATGTGGAAAAGTATTTCCAAGAATATAGGCAGAAAACAATGAATGTGCTCTGAACATAGTCAATTGTAAGTTACCAAATTAAATGAAATTAAGGCAGTAGGACCCACATATTCTTTGAGAAAGCGTCACAGATGTTAGTACAAATTTTAACGAAGTCAGAGTCTGAATGATAAGCATAGGGCAGTATTATGCAGAAAGAAGACAAGAACAGAGGGGTAGAAACTAGGAGAATATCTTCATTTTTAGTCTTGTTTTCCCTATGAATTGGCTGCTCTTCTTTGAGCAAGTAATACAAACATTCTTTGCCTAACTGAGTAGAGCAGTGAAATGGTCATAACAGTTACATTTCCATCTTTGTAGGGTAACAGATCTTGAAAACAAGACAGCATGTGACAGTGGTTTAAAAGTTAAGAGTGTCCCATGTCATTATTACAGCCTTACCAAAGAACTTAATCATTTATTCATGTATTTATTTAATACTTTCTTTATGACATGCAGCTTGGAAGTATTTATTATAGTTAGTATACACATATATCTTTTGTACCCCAAAATTTTATTCTCAAATGTATCTCACAGATATACTTGTTAACATGGGGAATGGCATGTGTTACTGAAACATTATGTGCATAGCAGATAATTGGAAACAACAGAAATGTCCATGTGCAGGGAATTGGTTAAATAAATTGTGGTAATTAATATAGGGGATACTACGTTGGTGCAAAAAGAAAAATGACAGCTTTTATATGAATATTAAAAGGTTTCTAAGGAACACTAAGTGAAAAAGTAAAATGAAAACATGTGTATGACATGCTACTACAAAGGCAGGGACAAAAAGATCATATAACCATAATGGCTTACAATATGTAAAATTATCTAGAAGGATTAAAAACATTTTGTTTAACATACCTAGTTGTAGTAAAGACTCCATATACTACAGGATTTCTTTCATCTCTTGTGGGCAGTAAATATATATCTTCTATTAAGGGAGAAAAAAGTATTTATTATATTTTTATTTTCCAATAGTTCATGTTTGTTTTTTATTTAATAATACAATATTTTTGCAACTCTAAACAGTATATAAAATTAAGATAACAGAATCTCAATATGATGCCTTAAAAAATTAAGAGTAAAAGACTGTTTTTTCTCTGTAGCTATGTGACATTAAGTTAGACATTTAACATCCCATTTACTTCAATCATTTGTAAATAGGATGGTACAATTGATACTCTACACATCTATTTCCAAATAAGAATCTTTGATTTCATATCAGATAGAAGCAAAAAGATAGGCAATTTTTACTCTCCAATGTAAAAGAATTTTGTTCTGTAATTGTGTCAACTTATTAGTAATTCAAATTATCTCTTTGGTAGCAATATGAAAATAGCCACATAATTAATTAGCGCAGGATTGATAGTAAATCATGTGTAAGTAATACACTTTAAAAGGTGATTTAATATGTGTGTGCTTATACACATATGAGAGGTCATCCATAAATACTGAATATATATACTTTAATACTATAAAACACATATAGTATTGATGAAATAATTTCATGACATAATCATTTTATGTCACGTGGCAAAAGCAAAAGCAAGTTCAGGAAGATAAAATCTAATGATGGTGATTTCATATAACATCAGAAAATTGCCTTCTAGGGAGTAAAGAGGAGAAATAAAATAGAAGAATCTGCTGCTTCTTTATGAACAAGTCAGAGGAGCAGAGATCAGCAAACTTCCCACATGCTCCAGCAGGGGGCATCCGTGGAATGAAAACCCAAGTTCTTCCTACCTAAAAAGGGTGACTCCTACCAAAAAATACTGCACGGAGAATGGATAAACTTGTAGACCCAGAGCTCATGTTTTTCTGTCTTTTGTTGTAGTTCTGTTTCCTTCGCTTACTTTGAGGACTCTTACAAAGATAGGAGTTAGGGCATGACAATGTGTGTCCCGACCTGAAGCACCTCCATGTGCTTTGTGTGTGCAATTTTGAGTAAGAACAATTCCTACAAGTTTTGCTAGGCTACATATAATCAGGCATTTGGGGCTAAAATTTGAAAAATGCTGCGTTACTTAATTAGCCAGTAAGACTCTTCCAAGAAAGAAGAAACATGTCACTTACGCAGCTCATCAAAATAAGTGTCTGCCCCATCACGTCCAGGAATTGAGCAAACCAGCCTGGCCTTAAGAAAAGTGGTCCATTTGTTTATCAGGCTGCGTTGTCCTCCTACATCATTCTGAAATGGAAAAAAAGAATAAAGACAAAGTTTACCAACATGATTCTATCATCAACTAAAATCAGTGGCTATTATAGGTTGTGAGTGTCTTATTACTGTAATTGTTTACAAAGACACAGACCTAGATAGTTAGTCCTTGAACTTTTAAAAAAGAAAAAAGGCAGTATTGTCCCTCAACCTTAAATGTTTTTCTCATGGATAAATGAATGCAATGCAAGCAGTTTTGCTCTCCTGAATGAATAGATGCATGCAAGACAACAATAAATAAGATGGACTTGGAGTCAAATCTCATCCCTGCCCATTGCTTTGCTTCATGACCACAAAAGAATGTTTACTTTTACAAGTTTCTGTTTTCTCTGTTTATCATATGATAAAATATGATTCATGTCTTGAATTAGGTTAAATTTTTTTTTTTTTTGAGACAGAGTTTTGAGAAGTTTCACAGGCAGGATCACAGCACACTACAGCCTCAAACTCTTGTGTTCAAGTGATCCTCCTGCTTCAGTCTCCTGAGTAGCTGAGACTAAAGGTGCTTAATGGTTAAATTAGAAAAAAACTCTATAAAATGCTTAGCATAGTGACAGGCAACTTGAATTCAATAACTGCTAGCACTGTTTGTATATTATTTATAGGATTAAAAACAATATTTGCATCTTTTAGAAATATGTCTCTACATAGACTTAAAAATAGTCTTTTTCAAATTTAATGTCTTACTGATTAACTATCAAGGCAATGCAAACACATGCATAATAATACATATATAGAAATAATCTTTTTAAAAATAGTAATCTACATTTTCTATACTTTGTTTTCCTCTGCAACATTTCATTTAAAATGTTCTCTAGGTATTTAGCAAAACATAAATATTTAAATCAATTAAATAGAACAAATGAAGCTATGTTATATATTTCTTATTTTTAAATTAATATATCCTTGTGAGCATTATATAATTATAACTTTTCATTTATTTTACTCAACTATCTCTGCTGTGCTTATAATAAATAAAGTGACACTGATTCATAGAATACCTATCTTTTTTTTTTTTTTTAGTTGGAATCTCACTCTGTCGCCCAAACTGAAGTGCAGTGGCCGCTCCCGGCCTCCACAGCTTCAACCTGCTGGGCTCCGGCGATCCTTCCGCCTCAACCCTCCAAGTAGCTGGAACTACAGGAATACGCTACCACACCAGGCTAATCTTTTTGATTTATTGTAGAGATGAGGTCTCACCAAGTTGCCCAGGTGGGTCTTGAACCCGTGGGCTCAGGCAATTCACTCACCTCAGCCTCCCAAGACGTGGGATTACAGGCTGAGCCACCGAGCCCAGCTAGAATACCTATCTTAAGTCCTTAATTTTGACCTTCAATTTGCATTTGGAGTTACCTCCTTCATTAATCTATTTACATTTAGTCATAAATTACATAAAACTTGGTATTCTGCAATCAGTCTGTGTTCTGTAAAGTTGATGAAAAGTTAACTATTAAGTTTCAAATCTGAATATCTAGAAACTATCTTCCCTGTGTTTCTTTTATCTCTGAAATTAAACTAGAGAAAAGCATCTAAATGACTACTCCACACAGAGAATTCAAATTATATAAATACTTACTATGCTTGAAGAAAGGGGAAGGATAGAGAGAATGGAGACCAGAGACCATGGATATCTTTCTAGTTTTAGCACCTAACCCTAGGGGTGGACCTTTTGTATGTGACACCCAATGTGAATCATTTTTTACATTCCATACTTACTCTTTGAACTATGTGTAGCTGAGTTCACGTATGCTGAGGGCTAACTATACACATACATGCTCATATATACACATATACATAATAGAAACGCAGTGGTAAGCACACCAATTATTTAGAACCTAAACCAACAAGACTCTTCTAGCAACAGCATTTTGTCACTGATACTGTTTAGAATTGCTGCTACATGATGATAATAAAAAACACAATAGTTTTAATTGATTTGATAATAATTTTTAATTCTCACAAGAAAGTGAACTACGTTATTCCCTCCACCCAACTTACTCAAGTTACATCACTATCAGATGTTTAATAAAGATGTGTTTAATAGTTAATGAATAACTAAAAATACAAGACAAACATGACAAAAAAAAAGTCTTTAGAAAGGTATAGCTAAAAAGTCAAGCAGTTTGAGTCTTCTCTAAAATTTATTTATAGTGGGAAATTGAGGAAAGAGTTCACTGAAGAGTTTGCTTTAATAGTAAGTCTTTACAATGCGAGGTGAGGTCAGACTACGTAAGTAGAGATCGGTTCAGGAAATACTCTAGGTGCTGGAATTTAGGGGAAAGGGACAATGGTGGAACAATCCAGAACATGTATAAAGAACCAGGACAAAATGAGTTTAAATGAAGACTGGGGTCAATTAAAATAGTGGAGGAAAATGTTATAAAAGTAAATTGGGGTAAGATCAAGGAGGCTTTAAATTCCAGACCAAAATGTCTGTATGTCATTAAGCATATAATGAAGAACTACTAAAAGATTTAGTAATTGGCAAAGAAGTGAAATAATCAGAGTTTTCTTTTATGTAAATGCATACTATGTTTTATATAATGACCCTCATATAATAAGCAAGCTTATAATTGCTCTTAAACTTATATTTTGTATATGGTGCTTTTATTACTTGAGTATCATTGCTTAAAAATAAAGTAATATTTCAGTCAGCTGTTGGATGATTTTGGATGTCTGCAGATGTTAAGGCAGATTTATCTAGATATGATTTATTTTTAATATTTTTGTTTTTGGCTTTTTTTTTGAGTCAAGAGTCTCTCTCTGTCACTCAGTCTGGAATGCAGTGGCACCGTCATGGTCACCGCAGCCTCGACCTGCTAGGCCCAGGTGATCCATCCACCGCAGTCTTCCAAGTAACTGGACATGCACAGGCATATGCCATCACACTTGGCTAATTTTTTTATTTATTGTAGAGACGAGGTCTCGCCATGTTGCCCAGACTGGTCTTGAATCCCTGAGCTCATGCAATCGTCTTGTCTCTGCCTCCTGAAGTGCTGGGATTAGGGCATGAGCCACTGCACTCAGCTATATTTTTAATGTTAATATCTTCAGATTATTTTATAAATAGAAATCTATATGTTAATAAGAATAAGCAAAAACATTCATTTCCTTCTAATGTATTCATGAATTTTGTTCTCATGTACAGTAGGATTTCAGTGAGAAATTATCAGACTAAGAGATTTTTTTAATGAATTTTAAAAATAAGATATTTCTCATCTTTCTCATAACCCTTGATTTATATATTTTTAAAGTCACATATCTAGCCCTTATTTTTTTTTAAGCAGATCCCTAGTTGTTCTAATCAGAACCCTAGTAAAAACTTTTTTATTTTAATGCATTCTTCTTATATATTTATGATGTGTATTACATTTTTTGCCTTAGTTTGTACATTTTGAGAGCATCAGTAATGAATACTAAAAACAATGTTGATTCAATATAGATATAAAAAAATACATATGTGATCATGAGTATAATGCCAGGGACCATGTTTGGTTTACTGCTTTACCCAACCACAGAGTAGGTACTCAAATTATTTTGCTAAAATAATATATTTAGAAAATTTGCTCAATGACATTCTTTAACAGATGTACACAATGCTACATCATAAAACTTAGTAGTCATGTTATCTATTAAATATTCTATTAAAGTGGCAATAAATGTCCACTTTCTAACATTTTCCAGCTTTGTATTTGCAGTTGTCACCCATACTTAAAGTAACCATGAGAAAATTCTAACTATTCTTCTAGTTCCAAATTTATCGAATAGGAAAGGGATTAGTGCTGTTCTTGCATATTTTTAAGCTGACAAATAAAAACTGCAATTTTTTTGAGCAAAATAATCTTTAAATGCTCTTGCCTACCTATACAGCAGCCTTCTCCAGCCCTTCAGGGAATAAGAAGATAAAGATATATATAATTATATATAACAAATATAATATAATATATACATATATTTATATGTATATATTATATTATATATATATATATATATATATATATAAAAACACAGAACAAAACAGAAAAATCCAGGTTAAAGATGAAAGCCACCTGCTCTCAGCAGGGAAACAAGTATAGTTCTGGGATAACAGCTCTCAGGAATGGATTATAACCATTTAATGAATGGATAGTAACTCTTACAGACATCCAGAAGCATGACCTGGGATGGCAAAGTTCAATTCACAAGGAGTTGAATTTCTCCTATAGGGAAATGCCAGTTGGGCTGACTTTGTTGACCAGCTCTCAGTCCCTGGATTTGTTTGCAAATCCACACAATCCCCTTAAGAGCTCTAAGCCTAGAAGAGGGTTGAAAAGAAGATAACCACTTTTGTACTAAATTGTCACCTCCTTGCTTATTTTTGTGAAGTTCTAAAGAATACAACTGTCTCACTAACACAATAGATTTATTATTGAGATGTCAGAATCAGCAGCTCTTAGTCACCAGTCACTTCTGTGTGTCTCTATACTATTTATCATATGCTTTCTGTAGTTAGGTTGCCAAAAGCCTTGACACCAGCTATACAAAGACACAGTTGAAGTAACAAAGAAATTAAATGTAAACAAGCCCGATCACATGGGTTCAGTCTGGGTGGTGAGTACAGAGGGTGCCTATTTGCTTTTTCTCTGTAGCTTTTTATATGTTTGCCATATTTCTTAATTTTAAAGTGATTAATTTAAAAAGAAAATTTTAAAAAATCGAAGACGAAACACAATTTGCAATCCTTCAGCAGCTTTAAAGTAAGTACCTCTGAGTCACTTAATTGGGAGATGGTAGCATGCTACAAATTACCAGGATCTTCTAATCAAAGTGTCTACTGATAGGTAGACCAGTTCTGAGGCAGGCTAATGGTATTATATTTTCCTTCTACTGCTCCAGTTAACTCAAGCCCTTATAAATCTTACATGGACATGTAGAGTAGCTAGAAGCTGTCACACATAAACTTTTATTGAGTGTGTCTTTTGACCTCTGGGTCACTATGCTGGGTTCATCTGTTAACTATGATTTTATCTGTATATACTATACTCTTTGAGGATCTCTCAGTACTTTATAAATGTTGTCATTTTCACCCATATACTGGAAAACAGAAGCTCTTGGAAATGTAACAATTGACTTTTAGCTTCTATACTCTTAAATCCTGAAGATTTAAAAAATAAAAATCGGTGGAATCTCCAAGACATTTGAAAACATGTTATACTCTATTAAATATTGATGTGCATTCAGAAATTTGTAGCCATATTAATGAGTTTAAGTGAAGGACACTAGACTTTGTAAATCAATAGACACTGGAGAATGACACACCTTAAGAACTTAAAAAAAATTGATGCTGGAGTTAGAGGTTATAGATTCCTCTTTGTTTAAAATTTAGTTCTCCTGCCTAATGCTGCTCTTCTATAGCTTTGTGCCCACAACAGAAAATGGAATTCTACGAAACAGTTTGAAAACCATAATATATGCTTCTTTTGTGTGTCTCTCCTTCCCTTCCCTATCTATTAATAACATTTACTTTCATGGATTTTAGCTTGAATAACACCACCCACCTTCCTTTGAAGTGTAATAAATACTACAGCACTGAAACTGTCATGCTGAGGCAAACACACCGAGGCTTTCCACTGACCGTTTTTACAAATTCAACAAATACTATACGGGAAACTTAGTTCTGTGTTTTCAACTTGATACCTATTATAGTTCAACATGTCATTTATAGTCTTTGACTGATTTGTCATTTATAATAAATCTCACAGCAATTTTCCAATTTACTTCTCTCCATACTGTCTCAATCTTCACTGAGTTGTTTGTAGGGTCGTATATTAGAATGCTTTTTTGAAAACTTAATACAAGTAATCTACCTGGGACTGTATAAGTAAATAATAATGATAAGGCTAATCCAAACTTAGGGTGGCCTATTCAGAAGCTTGGAACTATGATCATGATGTGCTAGAAACAAAAAGTGAAACCTGGATTAAGACCCCAAGAGTATGATTAGAAGGAGATGCCATATATATATTAAAATGTATTCTTATACAGTGAGGAAGATCTTATATGACGACACTTCAATACACTAAATGAACTAATGAAAGATACTGAAGTTATGCTCACTAAGTCAATTGAGAAAACTATGCCGCACTTTCCTTTTTAGCTCAGGAGTCTTCTTTTGAAATAGTTGCAATGCTATATATAACGATATTTCATGTAACTGGTTCATTACAATTTATTTTTATTTTGTATTTTAAAGATGTGGGGTACAATTCAGTGTTCAGTATATAAATGTTCATTATGCAGTTACCCTTGTTGATGAGGTGTGCCACCCCCCTCCCCTCCGCCGCTGAATCCCATTGCCACCAATTCCTACAATTTTTTTTAGAAAAGAGATTGACTACCAAAAAAAAAGCAAAAAATGAAAATAATAATAGAAGTCAAGAAGAATATGGTTGTGAGTTATCTTCACATAAGCATGTGTAGCAGTAAGATTGGTAAATAAGTTGTAGAAACACCTATGTATCATAAAGAAACATGTAACATAGAAATACATATCTTTTCACTTATTTTCTTGAGCAAATGAAATTGTAGTTGAAAGGCAGTGCCTCAAGCACTTTTTTTTTTTTTAATATAAAGAGAACTGCATAGGTGTCTTTTCTCTTTACCAGAGGTCAATCTATTGGCACTACTCTTCACTGTTTTCCTAGGTTTTTGTGCCATTTCTGACATTTGAGAATCCAAAATAAATCCTAGACAGTTTGATAGCCAAGATCATTGGGTCTTTTACTTCACCTAATAATAATCTTGAGATAGCTTAGTAGCAGAAGAAACAGAAATATACAGCGTCAAACATTAAAGACAAAGGAATGAGGAGAAGAAAAAATGAACAAAAAAACCATGACGGCAAGTATTGAACACAGTAGCTTTTAAGGGATACATCCTATAGAGGCCTTAAAGGCAAAAGAAAAGAAAAATTCTTAAACAAACAAACAAACAAAATCTAGTGTTTAGAGACGACTATTTGTGATTTGCCATTAAAGAATGACAAAGCAAACAAATGGAGAACATGTTTTTTTTCCTAACTACTTCAAAAACGCATAATGATTATTAGAAATGCAGGGCTTGGGTAATATGTTATGCTAAAGAACTTACTTTCTAAGATTTAGCACATTAAATTAGGTAAATCTAGGCAATTTTACTTTTTCAGGTAAAATTAGAGTTTATTTCTTTTTAAAAAAAGCTACAGCAAACAGTATAAAGTCCTTCCTAGGAATTTCTCGGACAGGAAAACAGATGGAAGTGAAGCAAAGCACATCTGTAACTCGTGGGCACTAAATCTCTCATTTAGGTTGTAAGTGACATGCTGAAAGTAAGCACAAAAACCACAGCTCAATGGAGATCAATAAATACAGAAAGTGTCATCAGCCTAAAAACACAAATCTTCAAAGGCAGTAATTGTCCAGATAGGACCATATATCAAAATAGACAATGCAAATGGAATCGAAGCAAAGGGCTATTAATGAGACCCCCAGGCAAGTTATGTGAAAGGACCATCCAAACTGAATTCCTGGCACAACAAAAGGAAATACTGCAAGAGAAAAACAAGAGAGCTGGCATAACCTACAGCCAGAATCTGGAGTGGGCCAGCGCAAGTAAGCTAATGGACAACTCTTCCAAAAATGAATAGAATTCAAAGGTAATGCAAAAAACAGCCCTGAGGTGAAAAATTGCAAGCAAGCTTCACTGAAGGGACGGTCTCTCCACACATTAACTTAAAAGGTGAGTCTTGAAGGAAACATATACACACATACACAGCAATAAACATCACACAGACATAAATAATGCTATCTTGAAAGCACTAACTTGCAAAGTAAATAGACACAAATCTTTTTAGCAGGTTTATTTCATGCTGCTTTGTCTGTTCATTCAGTTAGCATTTAATACCTTACCATGAAGATCTGTGTTATTTACCATCTATGAGAGCAGTTCTTCAGAGCGGAAGTAGCACCATTTAGTGCTTCAAAATGTTAACTGATAGAATCAAATTAGAGTTTGACAAAGACTTTAGAAATTATTCAAGGTTAAGCACCTTATTGAGAAGTTGAGTAAGTATCTGACTGGAAAGTAGTGACACTATTTAAAAATAATTCCTTAGGAAATGTGCTCTACCATGTACAATGATAAACATACTGAGTTTGAAATATATTATTTAGTAAATATATTCTCAGGTTGACAGTGATCAATATTGTCATGTAAAATTGTCTTTTAAGTCAGTTTCTTTGTTGTGTCTCTCTCCACTCATATCACTTGACCAAATAATTCATAAAATTTTTTAAACCAAATATAGCTCCAAATTATTTTTCTATGTTCAGAAATGAGATCCTCCAATTACAAATACTCCTCAAAATTAGGAAAAATAATAATAGTAATTTCAGTCTTTAAAACTAATAAAATGTCATCTCTAATTAACCTGCCCCTAATACCCAACACACACACACGACTGCAATAAACACCAACTTTTTCCTCTCCTAAGCATAGTACATAAAAGTGTGTTATAAGTATGTGCACACACACATACATGGGTGATTATTGGCATTTAATTCACTGTAGTATGACCAGATGTTTACATTATTTACATGTCAGTCTAATAACAAAATGCTATGTCTGAAAACAGAAATTTATGTCTCTTTTGTTTTTAGTATCTTTCTCAATCTGTCACATCCAAATTCATATGATTTCCTTTAAGCCTTACATTTGCTTGGTAAAATAGTCATGGAAGCAATAGGTGTCTAGTGTCCTCATTTTCTAAGTTAAGAAACAGATAGTAAGAAGCAGAGCAAGATGTAAGCCTAGTTCTGATTTAAGTTGAATGTTCCTATCATTCAGGCAAAAGTCATTAGTGATATTACTACCAAATCTACCACTTGGTTTTCATTCAGAATTTTACTTGACCTCTTTATGGTGTGTGACATCACTGACAACTGTTTTCTTCTTGAAGCCATCTTTTTCCTTGACTTGTGACATTACTCTGGGCCAGTTCTCCACCTAACTATCAAGCCATTACCAATCAATTGCCTTTGCAGACACTTTGCTCTTTCTTAAATATCACTGTCCCCCAGGGTTTGTCCTTGCCCTTTGATATTACACTACAAATCTTCCTGAGCAGTGTCAGACACTTCCATGATGTCAAGAGCCACCGATATACAGATGATTTCCAAATTCATGAGTCTCAGGTTTATACTTGCAACCAACTTTATGTCAGTATATCCCAGATTCACATCGAATTCAACATGTCTAAATATAAAATCTATAAATATAAACCTTTGTCTGGTATTTCCTATCTCATACCAGAATGAATCTTTCTGTGCATATACCTGATCCATGCTTTGTCTTTTAGGCATCACAGTCACCAAGAATATAGGAGTACCTTTCTATAGGTTAAGTATCAAAGTCTTTATAATAGAAGCAGGAGAGAATTAAAATGCATTAAAAATTAAGTTCCTCAGACATGCTAGTCATATTTGAATACTAACAGCCACATGGCTATTATATTGAATAGTACAGATATAGAACATTACCATCATCATAGAAAATTCTATTGGATAGCACTATGTATACTAAGGAAATAATAAAAGAGTAGTATTAATGTAAGGATCTTTTAGAAACTTACACATAGATTCTATCTGAAGTATCTCTCGAGCTTACTCTTCTCTCTTTGTTTCTATTGTCTTTAGGGAACAACTCAACAGATCTCCCAGACAAAAATATTTCTCAATCCAGATACATTCTTCAAATTGTTGCTAAATATATCTACCTATCTTCTCACTTCGCTGCCTAAAACATTTTATAACCCCTAATTGCCTACTGGTTAGGGATCACACTCACTAACATGGAAACAAGACTAATCATCCAACTTAACACTCTAATCTCAAAAGACATTGCTCTCCATACACACCCCTTAAATTCCAGTTACAACATTTTACTGTTCTATAAACAAACTATACGCTGTCACTATGCTGCCTGAAATGCTTGCTTCCATTCCTTTACTTAGTGTATGCCTGCTCCCCCTCTGGGACTCAATTCAAGCACCACTTCCTTTGTATAATGTTTTTGAACTTCACTGAATGCTTAGAGTTCTCAGTTCCTACCTCTATCAGATTTTATTGTGATTATTTGTTTATATGTCTTTTACCCTCACTGTACTATCAGTTTTTAAGGAAAAGGGATATTGGCTTATTATCTATGCAAATTGTCTAGTGAAGGGCATTTTGCACAGATATTATTTTATATTTTGTTTCTGCTGTTGAAATAATGAAATGATAAAATAATAAATGAGCTACGAAAATTGAAAAGATTCATTCTTGTCCTGTAAAGAATTCTTTAGTCATTGTTGTGCAATGTTTGTCTATTACCAAAACATCCTTCCCCCCAATCATGATACCCTACTTGGTCTAATAGTAATATCTTTGACAAGTTAATAAAACTACTTTTACAGGTCAATGAAACAGTTTTTTCTTTTTTTTAAGTTAGTAGCTGAAGAGATAGGGAGCTCTGAAGTTGTCAGCGGTCTTTAATTTTACCAAATAATTTAGTTAAAATGAAAACAAATGAACAAGAAGAACAACAAAGCCTACTATTTCTAAATAAGTTCTGTGGAAATATTCTGGTGAAATAAATAGTATAAAGAAGTCTCATTTTACTAAAAAAAAAAAACTTTGTAAACTCAGTAAAGTACAAATCATTTATTCTTATTTATCCAATATGATCTTTTCCTTCTTAGATTTTTGCTTGTTTCTATAGAACCCAATTATGTTTCATAGCATAGGCACCTATTCTGTTATTATGTGTTAAAAATAGAAAACAATGTTTTAATAGCATTTGAGGGGAAGAAACAACAGAAAGGAATAATAAGTTCCACATAATGTCACAAGAGCCTTGTGAAAAATAATATAAAACAGCAACAATGATGCTGTCATTGTTTTGAAAGGATAAACATATTTTTTTAAAAAAGATTTCAAGTCACTTTTAATGTTGTTAGTGAACTCTCCACTTGAATGTGCTCACTTTTTGTCACAAATTAATGCCAAATTATTCAGTAAAAGTTAGAAACATGGGCAGCATGTGCTGTAATTAAGCAAAAAAAAAAGCATTTAGAACAAAATATTGTAAACATTTGTCTAATGGACCATATGTATAGTGAAAAAGTTTGAAGATAGTGTTCATTTAAAAGAGTGATTAAGTAAAGAGATACACTAATGAGTGAAGAACCTCTATTTTCTTTAAGGTAAATTCATCCATCACATGTCCTTATTTGATCTCACAATTTGCGAGCTTTTTAGCTAAGAACAATAGCGTGACAAAACCTTGCTGTGCGGCCTCCAAGTTTTTTTGTGTGGTAGGAAGATTCATTTACTACAATTTTTCTCCCTTTTGAGTTCTATAGGAGTTTGTTCATAATATAAATAAAATATTTCATAGTTGATGCTTAAAGGATAGATTATACTTTAATCTAGAAATTTATATATGAGGCATTAAATTTTTCTTTAATATAGTTCTCCACTTCTAAGGTTAGCTTTCAGGATATTTATACTAGGGAAAAACATTACTTTGTTATAAATAGATTTCTATCAAATTGATTAGGTAATCAAGAAAAAAGCATAGAACTGGCTTACAAAACATACACTTACGTGTTGTACATGTTCACTAGAAAATGACTCTTGAAATACATTTAATTGATTGTAAATTCCTTATGACATATTTAACATAGCTCATTTATACAAATAATGTCAGTCCACAGCACAGATTTTCAGGGTCAGGATACTGTTGCTATAAGTTATGCTTCAATACACTAACACACTACGACTACTCCAAGCAACGGCTATTCATCTCTAGGCAAGCGGTTTCAAGAGAAATTACTGTGAATTCTTAGACTCTGAAAGAATGAGAATGCTTTTTAGAAGATCTGTCCCCTGGGGGTGAGGGGATCAGTGGGAGACAGCATTATTGGCTAGGACACTAGGTAAAGAATGATCTGGGCTCACAAGTTAGCCTCATTCAAAAGCCATGTTTTCATTAGCACTTTTAAGTGCAATGGTGGTTTGTATTTCTGTCCTTGAAATTGTTCAGAAGCCTGAGGGTACAGAATGAAACAAAAAGTGATCGTCTCAGATGGAAGAAAATGAAAAGTTTGTACAAGACCAAAGAAAGCTTCCCGTCTAGGGTACTTATTAACTTAACAGCTTTTGTGCCTTAATAACTGAGTTGATGCTGAAGGTGTCTATTTAAGAATGGTTAGTTCAGTGGAGACAAATCTAAGCAGAAAAGTAATATTCTGAAGTCAGTAGTATGATTCCAGTAGTGTTATTACTTTATAATGTTTCTATTCAATCAAATGAAATCTTTGATGGCACAAAATGGAAGCATCTCATAGAATATCTGTGTTTATCTGTGACTTACATAAATGGCAAGGTTAAAAACTAATTGTAGTGTTCTTCAAAATAAATGTTTTGCATTTTGGTTATTTGTTTTTTCCTCTTTACTGTATTTTCTCTCAGAACCTAATCTAGATTAATGGTCTAGACAAATATTTAATATAGTAATAATATAACAATATTTTCAACTTATTTGATGCATGTAAAATACATAATTTTACATGTGTGATATATGTGTCAAAATACAGAATATGATTCTGTTTAAGTTGCTCTAGGGATTACATTAAATTACTTACAATTTGTTTATTTAACCTTGTATAAAAACATTTTAACCTCTAGGGATCAGGACAATGCAATGATCTTATAGGGAACAGCAATAACCAGCAAAGGGGTAACTCTTCAATAAAAGGACCAAACTGCCAAAGAGGTATAACTCAGATCAAAGTAATAGTTCAAGCACTGGAAAAATAAACTGTGATATTTGAAAAATGTGAATCATCTTTGTTGTTGTTTCTTACTTTTGGATCTCAAAAATTACACATGTAGGATAGTCTGAATGTATTATATCATTTATAATAATGTGCATTAACTTTTACTTAAAAATTGCATGGTTTTTTCATACATATACATACATGCTTTAAGTAAAATACATAAATATATCTTGCCTTACAAACTCTTCCAACTCGAGAAAGGATGGTCTTATCAGAAGTGCTGCCTTCTTGAGATGATTCACGAAAAAAGAAATATATTTTGTCATCATCTGGATTGTAGGTGTCTGGTATGGGGAAAGTACCAATAAATTTTGCTCCTGTTTGAAAGAGAAGAGGTTATGAATTAAGATACGGAGACAATCCAGCCATAATAGTATTGGTGTTACTTATATGTAAAACAATTAGCAGCAGGTAAAAAAACCAAAATGAGTGGAATACAGAAAATAAGATGAGTATACAAATACACATAGTATGATGTAAAAATATGTACTAGCAAAAAGAGTTAACAAGTTCTCTAGGAATTCCAGAGAGCAGTGAGAATGTGACTAGACTAATTACTTGTAAGTCATTTCAAATCTGGAGATTCTATGATTTTATATTCTCTTTCTACATGGTGGAATCACTGTTTTGTAACCACAATGTCTCTGTATAAAGAACTTAGGAAAAAGTACAAACATATCACAAATTTTGACATATTGTGATGCTCTTTGCTGCATTGTGTGTAATTACCCAAGGGAAAAAATGGAAACAAGCGAGAGTGCTTGGTTAATTCCAGTACACTCTTGGTCTATTCCAGTAAAGTCTCTGGAGAAATTCTTTCCGAGTTTATATCTTTTCTCTGCCATTTATTGGAAAGGTGACCTACACAAATTATTCATCTTCTCTATGCCTCAATTTTCTCATATGTAATATAAGGTTACCAATATTATCTGCCTAGTAAGATAACTGATATAATGACCAGGTGAATTAATATGTATATATAAAGTGCTTAGCATCTAGTAGTGTCTGATTACATAATGTGTTCAATTACTTGTTATTAAGATAGTTATGAGAATAACCATTATTATAATAATAAATGAGATAGCTATAGAAAATTAAGGACATTCATGTACTTGTAAAAATAATACAACATTAAAAATGAGGTAGATTTATATTATTGATGTGGAAAGATGGTCATAATGTATGTAAAGTGAAGAAGTACCTTGTAACACAATAAATCCCTTTGCATTGCATTAATGACAAATCAGTTTGGGTTGCTCACTTAAAAGTGTTGGGTATTTTAAGTCTTGCTGTTGTATAATTGTGAATTAACCAGGTAATAGATCTGTAACAGACTGATGCTAGTTCAGAAATAATTTTTTGATTAAAGCAAAGAAAACAGAGTGAATGGTTTTTGAGAAGTGAATGATTTATTTATTTATTAAGTGAAGGAAGGAACATAAACATATTATTTATGTTTATTAAGTAGAAAACATGAGGCATTTGAAAAGAAGCACAGAACACTAAGTGTGTTTAAGAAGTAGAAGCAGAAGAAAAAAACGAAGACTTTAAAAGAAAGAAAAAATTGGGGGGTTGATAAAGATCAGCATTGCCTTTTCTAGAGTTTTACCCAGGGTTCTGATTGCTGTGTAACTCAGGAGTAATGAAAATCACTGCCCTGCAAATGTACAGCAATTGGTCAACTGCTTAATAAAGAAAGCTTCACAATAGCCTTCTTCAATAGACAAAAGTTAATGTTGGGTTCCAAGTAATGGGTGTTAGTCATTATCATCTCAGCCTCTCTGGGCCAGCCGGTGTCTCCCATCCAATCTCTTCTCTGCTTTAATGAAAAGCTTTGAAGGGAAAAGAGGAGCACAATATATGTATGAACTTTCTCTTCTTTATTCTTTATTATTTTCCTGTTCTTTTCTGGAATTTAGAACTCTAATGGACCCTTACATTCCTGATAATCTCACTTTAGTATGGTCCTAGAAAATTACATACACATTAAATTTTAGAAAACCGCATAAGATTTTTAAATTTTTTCTTTTCTAATTAATCTTAAATGGGAAAGTCCCATTAGCAATTCCACTCAAGGTCTCCTCCTCTCAGCTATTCTTTCAAGCTGTTGATAAATCACAAACACCCGGCTTTGATCCTTAAGCAAAGTACAAATCCTTTTTTCGTCACACAAATTAACACTTCTAACTTTTTAATTTAAATATGTTTTCTTAAAAAAACAAAACTCTGTGGACACACTTTTTCCATAAATGTGGGATAAAAATTTCATCAAATTTATGAAAAAAATAGAAATTAATTAACTGTTACTATTTTCAAGGAACTTAGAGCAAAAAAGAAAAACTGTTAGAATCAAAATATACAAAAATGAATAAGAACTGACACTTCATTTCAAACTGATCAAAATCTGGATTAAGGAAAACTAACATACAGTCAAGATATGGCTAAGGAGAAGGCCTCACCTTGATGTTTCCAATGACTTGGAAAAATATTACAACAATGTGAGCAGAGGAAAAAACAACCAATTGTGGGCTCCCTCAGACATAGACCAAAGATTAAAAATAATCTATTATTAATAGTATCTTCATTAATTTAAAGATACTTTAATCCAATGCCACCAAACTTGATAAAAATCTCTACCTGAATGGGCATGTGTATTTTAAATACATATAAATACAAAAATAAATAAAATTCTTTAGGTAATTCATATAGGCATCTAAATTTAAGAGTCATTAACATAGACTACCATTCTATACATAGGAAAAAGGATACAGTTAGACTCATTAACCCAAGGGCTATAATATTGACATATGGATGGATGAGGGAGGGAGAACTAAATAATAAATATACAATTTTTAAGTAATTAGAATGGGATAAAACTGAAATTGCAGAAATCATAGAAATATGATTGATTTCCCTCATCTTCACAAATATGTTAGTTTAAAATGGGCATTAATAACATGGGCAGAATTTATTGCAGTACTTATATATAATTTAAGTAGAAGCTACACATGCATCATGATGACTTTTGAAGGTTAGTATCTACATAATGATGGAGTTAAATTTATAATTTAAAAAATGTGGTACAAAATTGACACAATCTTCTCTGTAAAGAGAAAGTGAGAACTCTGTGATTTGAAAGAGAAAACTATCACAGGTTAAAAAAGAAAAACACTGTCAAGAGAACAAAAAGGTAAACCAAAGACTAGGAGAAAATATTTGTAAAATACATACAGATAAAGGACTTGCATCCAAAATATACAAAGAACTCTTAAAACTCAAAACTAGGACAACAATCAACCCAATTAAAAAAGGTACTGAAGACTGTAAAAGATATCTTGCCAAAGAAAACAAATAATGCAAGTAGGAAAAGGTGCTCCACATCATATATACTTACTCAGAGAAATGCAAGTTAAAACCAAAATGAGGTATCACTGTATACTCTACATGGACCTGTATTTTGTGAAGGTTTAAAAAATATAGATTCAGTTGAAAAAAAAAAATAGGAACACCAGTGTGAAGGAGTATTGCTTCTAGAGCTTTCCTCATACACTCAAACGGAGAAGGTTTACATGAGCTGATTGCTATTCACTTGCTTACGGAGCGCAACAAAAAAAACACAATTCTAAAGCAGAACAGAATGCATAAGGCCTAAAAGGAGTATAAAAAGTATGGCAACGCACTGTCATAGTGCAGAAATGCACAGGACAACACACTCTTGATAAGAAAAACATTATCCAGATGTTGCCAGATCCTGCCATTTGAAATAGTCAGCAGGTAGAGAGAGTTACCTGTCTTACATTTCAGAAACTTCATTATGACATTAATGGAGGAAAATAGCATAGAAACTTTCCCAAGTGCCATTTCTTTTAACTTTCCACCAATATATAACAAAGATGGTCTTATTGTGTTTATTCAGTCACTGCTGATTTTATTGAGCTCTCTCTTAAATGTTGGTTCCTTTATAAGTACTGTAAAAAAATTGTTTTGGAGGGGGATGCTTGAGGTGGTTAAGTCAAATGTATATTATATGAAGAAATTTAATTATGAAAAAAGAGTATCAAGTAGTACTTTATTCCATGATTTAAATAATAAACATACTTGAGAGTTAAAAATAAATACAAGTTGCAAGAATAAAGTTTCCTTCTTGCACAGTCAATTGAGGTTCTGTCTTAGAACACTGATGTTAGTGTTTTATGATTAAAAAAAAATTCTTTCTTGATTTGCTGCCAAATTTGGGTAAAAATAGATATCATTTAATCAGTGCATAGTTGTTGAATTAAACAATTTAAAATCAAACCAGTAGGCACCTGGACTTAATTATAGCACATTTACCCCTTTGGCATTTGAAGCACATGCCCTAATAAGAATGCAGTTTGAAATAGTGCATTTTCACCAATGAACTTCTAGCATGACACAAATCATGAGGCGCAGCCAAATGAAAATGGCATGAGCCCATGTGGCCTGTAGGACACACCACTGTCATTTCTCCCCATGAACCTCTTTTCAGATCAGCATACCTACCCTACGATTTAATAAATAGTTCCTAACTTCCTTGTGTTTCTTCTTACAATATCATTTTCTGATTACTATTTAAAAAATTTTTTCTTCCTTTCATGTGGAAAGAGAATTTACAGACAATAGAGCACCCCAAGAGAAGCTTCAAATGAAAACTGTCTCCATATGTTAAAAAAGAAAATTTAAAACAAAAGTTCTCATCTACTCCAGGAAAGAAAACAAAAACATATGAATGCATCTGAGGCGTTATTATTTATTTTCATTTTCCAAGTGGTGATACTTAGTTTTATTCTAAATTCTAACAAAAGCCCAACTGTGTTTGAGTAGCCACCTTAAGTCTTCATCTAGAACTACCCATAATATGTCATCTTTGCCATTTTTTATCCTTGCTGGTAAGGTATTTAATAGGTGGCTTAGTATCTCAAGGAAGAAATCAGGATTCATATTTCTTAAGTCTTGAAACTGGATAAAACAGTCCTAGAGAAATTCTGGCAAGGATTCTCTCACTGTTAAGTCAAGAGGTTAGCTGACCTCATTCTGGTTAATGCCAAGTAGAGCTCAGAACACAAACTGGCATGCACACGTGTTAAGGATTTTAAACTCCTTAAGTGGTTCAGTGATAAAAATGAACTTATAAAAGATTCATGTAGCATCATATTAAAAAGTGCGAATTCTTCAGAATCTGCATCAACAGTTAAATACTCAATTGTAAATTTAATTTAATTTTTATATGTCCCATAATCCAAATATAATATCATATTTATATCTACAAGAGTTTAGTTTATCACAGACACATTAAAAAGTAGGAATTTAAGCTGAAAATGAAAGTACAGGAAGCAATTTTTTTTTTTTTTGAGTTGGAGTCTCACTCTGCTGCCCAGGCTGGAGGGCAGTGGCACAACCTCATCTTTTCACAGCCTTGATCTCCTGGGCTCAGGCGATCTTTCTGCCTCAGCCTTCCAAGAACCTGGGATTATAGGCACATGCCACCATGCTGGGCTAATTTTTTTTTTATTTTTTGTAGAGACAAGGTCTCGCTATATTGCCTAGGCTGGTCTTGAACTCTTCAGTTCAAGAAATCCTCCTGCCTTGGCCTTCCAAAATGCTGGGATTACAAGCATGAGCTACCGCACCTGACAGAAAGCAAAATTTAATAAAAAATATTCTCAAACCATCTAATTAGAAATAAATAATGTAATAATAATGATAGAATAGAATAAACACATGTAATAATAATATAAAATTAACAAAAAAGACATTGACATTGACCCTATTAGTTGAAATATTAAATATCTGTCAGTTCCTTCAAACTGGTAACAACCTTCTTAAACCCAGTAGTGAATTTCACATCTACATGCTATACGGATAATTAAAAAAATTCACAAGCGAGGTGCATTATACAATTGCAGGCTATCGTACGTAATTAATAAGCAAGTATACTTTAAGCCAGCCCTGTCCAACAAAATTAGTGCATTGATGAAAATGTTTTATATCTGTGCTGTCAAATATAGTAGCCCATAGCCGAAATGGCTATTGCACACTTGAAACATGACTGGTGTGACTCAGGAGTCAAATTTTAAATGCATTTAATTTTAATTAATTTAACTTAATTTAATTTTTTTTTTTGAGTTGAGGTCACACTCTGTCACCAAGGTTGGAGTGTAGTAGTACAATCACAGCTCACCACAGTCTTGACCTCCTGGCTCAGGCAATCTTCCACTTCAGCCTCCTGAGTAGCTGGGACTACAGGTGCACGCCACCAAACCCAGCTGATTTTTTATTTTTGTTTTTATTTCTGTAGAGACAAGAACCTGCAATGTTGCCTAGCTGGCTTCAAACTCCTGGTCACAAGAAATCCTTCAGACTCAGTCTCTCAATGTGCTGGGTTTACAGGCACCAGCCACCACACCCAGCTATTTATTTATTTTAGAGACAGATCTTGCTATGTTGCCTAGACTGGTCTTGACTCCTGGGCTCAAGAGATCCTGCCACCTCAGCTTCCTGAGAAGCTATAATTTAAATTTAAATAGCCATGTATGGCTCAAATCTACTATGTAGTTTTAGAGCAAGTAACATGTATAACTGCTGTGGCAGACTAGTGTTAAGACAGAAACAGACCCTTTATTCCTGTAATTGCCACCAAAAGGCAGTCAATCTTCCTGACTCAGAAGTCATGATAAAGCGACTCTTCTCAGAAGCTTAGTAACATGATGGAAGGATGGGCTTGGCAGCTACAAGACCTGGAAACATCCCCTTTTCATTCTGTGTCTCAATTTGTAAAATTGAAATTAAAATTTGAAATTTAAATTGAGGTTAAGAATCTGTAAAATGAGGTTAAATAAGATCCTGTCCAAGCTAATACTTATTCCCAGTAATCAGCACAGTTCATCTGTGTTCCCTCTTCTCACACTCCTGACTTCAGACAGATGACCCCAATGTCTTTGGACCATAGGCTGACTATATCTGGAAAATGATCATTTCTCATAAAAGACAGAAATTCTCCCTGAGCAAGCCAAAATTTTGTCTCAGTCCATCAGGTCCCTCTTCATTATGAGAATATCAAATAGTTTCTATCATTTCTTCCCTTGCTCTGCCCCAGTTTCCATGGACCAAGCAACTCTTGACAGACTGAGTCTCCTGAAGCATTGTGCTCTTCTAACTCTGACCTGACTTTCCCTCAACAAACATTTGACTTGCTGCCTGCACTTCCCTGGCTCCAGCCAGACTGCCTAAGTCTCCTTCACTACTTGTCTAACTCCACCTTCTCTATCTGTTCCAGTTCCCTTTCCCAGATCCACATGCTTGTTTGCTGTCACCTACCATGGCATGTGTACAGGCAGGCCCTGTTGGTAGTGAGACTGCAAGAACAGGGGATGTGCAGTCAATAGAGCAAAATTTGAGTTGATGGATTATACCATACAATGGAATGAATACAGTATCCAGGACTAGATATACATATGTGAGTCTCAATCTCACCTCTACTAGTTGTTTAGCTCTGAACTATTATCTGACTTCCAATATATCACCAAATGTAAAGTGCAAATAGTAATTCTCTCAGGATTATACCAATAAATAAAACAGCAATTTAAACATGCCAAAGATATGACTAGAACAGATGTCATATAAAATAAATGTGAAGAAGAGATGAGAGATAGGAAGATCAGTTAGTAAACAATAAAATAGAGGCAATAAACCAGAGATGAGATCATGAAAATTTATAGGAAAATGGTGACCATAGAAGGAACAAGGTCAACAGATATTTTTAAGGAAGTAAAGGTCCTTAGCAATAGATTAGATAAAGCAATAAAGGAGAGGAAGAAATCAAAGATAACTGCAAGGTGACTGGGTGGATAAAGTTAAAACATAAAAGTCAGAAAACACATATTGAAGGACAGGTTAGGAAAAAAAACAACATATATATTCACAGGATTTTAGATTTTGGATCCAATTAAAGCTAAGAGTCATTAAAGACCTTGTAAAAATCTCAAAACAAGTTAATGGCACAAAGCTAAGGCTTAAATATCTTTATCCCCATATAAAACACTCATTTTTTTCCTTTTAACGTAAGATGGTCTAATAAATATTTTTAAGGCCACTTAGTTACAGGGGAAGATTGGAAATGCAGTGTTAGGCAACACTGGAGCACAAGAAACAGTTGAAACTATTAGGACGGGTGAGTTTGCAGAATTACGAAGTGCAGAAGGGTTCCGAGAAGGAAGAAGGTGGTCAATAATTTACAATGCTAAAGAGATGACAGAGAATCACAGGACATTCAGGTTTTTAGTCCTACCCTCTACTATTTCCACATCCAAAAATAATGATGATAATATTAACACTAATTGGATGTTTAAAATTATCTTCTAACAGACTTCCTATACGATCTAATTGAATCCTTATGGCACCCTATGAATAGGTGCTAATGTTAATAGATCCCATATTTATAGATGAAAAATTTGAATGCACAGAAAGATTTGACCAAAGTCATCAATAAGAGAGAGTCAGGACTTAAACACAAATAATCAAGTTCCACAAAAGCAGAGCTACAATTTTTGTCTAAACTGGGACATTTTTGAGAGTAAAATGGCAACAGAAATAAACTGGAAATGTCCTGGGCAAACTGGGTCATATGGTCACCCTGGATTTTAATCACTAAGCAATCTGCCCTGAATGACCTAGAACCATAAATGTTATTTTCTTCATTCTTAATTATTTGCTTGAATTCAGTACATTGAGACTTCTACCATGCATCTTCTCTCCTACTTTCAATTTCTTCATTTTTACTGGCTTCATCTTTAACTGCAAATCTTTCCCAGCATCCAGATCATCTCTTGAACACTGCCTCATGTGTTTGGATTCTCCTATTCTCAAACCAATAGTTTCTCTCTCAAATATTCTTAGCTGTGTAGTATTTTCATGTCCATCCCCTCTGCCACTACCTTTGTTTCTCTTCTTTTCTCATTCTCCTGTTTTTATGCAATGACCTCTTGTTTCTCTGTCCTCTTTCTTCAATTTTCCCTTCATCCTATTAAGAAACACGTTGTTGTTGTTTTTCTAAGTTACCTTTAATTAAATAAAGTTCTGGCTCCCTGATGAAAAAGTAAGCCATCAATGGCTCTCCATTGGTTTCAAGATCATATTCACAGCTCTTTAGCCTCATCTCCCACTCTCTGCTTATGCTCCAGGCTGAGCAAGGCATGCATCATTCATGAGGTCAACAAACTTCCCCTATCTATCTGTGCAGCATGGATAGAATAGCATGCAGTGGGCAACAGGACCTCAAAAGTTATTTATTAAGGGAATGTTAAACCCATTCGAAGACTTCCTACAGCACTAACTATAGCATTCCTAGGCAAATAATGCGTATTCCCTGTATCATTTATTATATGAATAATATTGCAGACTTTTTTTTTTTTTGAGTTGGAGTCTCACTCCCTTGCCCAGACTGGAGGGCAGTGGCCGCTCCCAGCCACCGCAGCCTCCACCTGCTGGGCTCCGTCGATCCTTCCGCCTCAGCCTTCTGAGTAGCTGGAACTACAGGGGCGCGCTACCACGCCCAGCTAATTTTTTTGGTTTAGTGTAGAGATGGGGTCTCGCCAAGTTGCCTAGGCGGGTCTCGAGCCTGCGGGCTCAGGCAATCCACTCACCTCAGCCTCCCAAAGTACAGGATTACAGGCTGAGCCACCGAGCCCGGCTGCAGACTTATTTTTAAAAATCTCACAATGCACAAAAAGATAGTTCTGTTTTACATGTGTGTTAAGATATTTATAGGTAACTCATAGTTGGAGATATTGTTTTATATTTGTTTACTTATTAGGCGCAAATACCACAACATTCTTTTTGTCAATGGCGAGCACATTGTTGTGTAAACAGATAGATCTGGAGGTTTTGAGTAAAGAAATGTCTTAAAAGTGTTTTCCCTTTTGTTTATGTTATCACTGCTTAAATGACACTAAGTGATAGAGAGATAGTCCCTAGGAAATCTCTCCTTCAGCTCCCTTCACCAAAGCCCAGTATTTATGGTGGGAATGGGAAATGCTGCCTGCCTGCTTAAGTTACACAGTTATGCTATTCTGCCATGCAATAGAATAAAGTCATATGTTAACTAGAAAACATTACAAAATCATAACAAAATCTGATCTTTTGTGGGGAGAGGGGTAATAGTGTTCCTTAGATTAATTAAATAAATTCATTTAGATGTTTCTTTTTTCATTTTTTAACCCCAAATACTGTAGGATTCCTTAAAAAAAAAGTAATCAAATTTATATCAATATGCTTAAAATTTTGGAGGAACATAAATTTTTCTCAAGCAATACAAGTAAACACTACCATCTAACTTCTTTTTATTGGGCTAAAGGACAACACCTGTCTTAGTCTTTAAAACACAAACTGCAGAAGTAAGATTGACAGGCATATCCCAGCTCTGCACCTGACAAATTGTTAAGACCTTGGTCGAATTACCTAATTTCTCTCCACTTTAGTTTGTTCATATTTAAAAAGCATAAAATAATAATATATGTCATATGTCACTGTGAATATTAAAAATACAGATTAGAACATAGAATAGTGTCAAAGACAAAACACACATTCAATAAATATCAAGTATCATGAGATAAACAACAGGTTTTGGAGATTTGACTAACTCAATGTGGAATTATTTCAAATGTATCTTATAATGTTGAGTTAAATTAATTATCCCAAAACATATTTGAATGAATAATAATAAGCTTCTTATCTATCCAAAAGCAAAGGCAAAACAATCAAAAGTAGAAAAAAAATCACTAACCATTGAGCCAGTAGTGCTCTGAAATATCAGTTCTGATGTAATGGTGGTCATGAGTGGGCCCAAGGGACCGTGTGAATGCAGTATCTTTGCCAAGGAAATCAGAAGCTGTTCCAGAGTAGAGGTACTCATCTGGGAGGGAGAAAAAAAAAAATACAGAGGACATCTAAGAGTATAGCAGGAGATACTATTTAAAATATACAAATTTCACAGCATGAGGCCAAAGATGTTTGCTGTTGAATATCAGAATATGTTGCTTCATAAGTTTCACTTTTGTATTTTGAAAGTTTAACTAAGTTGAAGAAAAGATAATTCAATTAGCTATAGTAGCTGACGCTAGATACTTGAATATTAAAGAGGCCAAATTCTTCTGAATTAATAATTGCACTTAAATCAGCTTCCTTTTGAATAAGTGCTTTCTCTATCCCGTCTCCTCACAGATAATTCAAGGAAATATTATAATTAGAAGCTCCTCTTTTTAGCAAGACACAAAAAATATTAAAAGTTAAGTGCCATAATGAGGAACGAATTGTGTAATTAGTATGTACTTAACCAACACAGCCTCAATGACCAAAACTTTTCTTTGCCTAACCTCTACAGAAAGGGAGCTGAAGTCATTCTTTGTAACTATAACTTGTTGCATTCCTTGTAGCTAATCATGTCTCTGATAAACAGGAATTCTTGAAAGCGAGAAGATGTGGCCATTACTGCATACCAAACTTCTTTGTCTTGTTAATTGTATAAAGTGCATGTCCATGTTTCACCAGAGAGAGAGGGAAAGAGAGAGAGGAGGAAGGCAGGGAGAAAGGTAAAGAGAGGCGAAAGGACAGGAGAAGAAGGAGGAGGAGGAGGAAAAGAGATAGGGTAGTGAGAAGTGGGAGGAAGGAGGGACATAGAAGGAAGAGGAGGAGAAGCAGAGGAAGGTGAGAGGGAGAACAGAGAGAAATGAATAAAGAAAGATTAGAGAGAGGAAGAGAGAGAAGGAAAGGGAGAGAAAAGGGTAGGGGAGAAAGGGAAGATGGGAACAACATTCCCTGAAGCTAATTAGAGTGTTACTGGGAGAAGGGGCGCAGCTCCTGTTGTGGTATGACAGGGTTGATGTCAACAACCAGGTTCTTGTGTTCAAGTTTGGAAAGAATTCACAAACAGATACACAAAGTAGCACAAGTGAGTAGCTTTATTAAGCAAAGAACAGTACACTCTCAAGAGGGGACAGTGGGCAGAAACAGCCTATAGAAGCCATTGCTTCTGCCCTAAATTATTATTAAGCTATAACTTTTATTCTTAGGGGTACGGAGGAGTCAGTTCTGGGGTAATTTTTTTCCCAGAAATGGGTGGCTTTGGGGTTGAGTTACTGCTATTCCTTCCTCGTGTTGTGAGGGGGAGTTTTAGGCCTTACTGAGACATACTGGTACTGCTATGGTGTCAGGTGTATGATGGGAGTGGGAGACTCCCCTAGGGTAATTTTATGGTGATAGTATTATAATGAAGGCAAAAGGAGGTTATGATCACTTTGAATCAACCCTGGCTATTGATGTGCATGCTCCAGGTGGTCTCTAAGTCAATTCCTGCCTTGGTGGTGGGTTCCCTACCACAAGCATCATGGATAGACTGACTACTGTATTGCAGGTGTATCTGATAAGAGTCTAGCAGTTAGGTAGGTGTGAAGTTTTCTATAACTAGGCTGCCTTGCTTGCATGTGTGGTTTTATACCCACTGCTGCAGATGTCAATAAGCCTGGAACTTTCCTACAGCCCTAAAATTTTCCTAGTCTAACCTGCATACTCTATCAAGAGCACTGGGTAGGGGCAAGGTTGGGTGGAGGAAAAAGGCTGTTTCTGCAGAAGAATATGTTGCCCCTTTGAGAGCTAAGCATCTGCTCTCTCAAGAGACCTTAGTCAACCACTTATAACATTCAATAGGAAAATGCAAAAAAGGGCTAATCCTCACAGAGCATTTAGACTTTTAAAATGCCTAAATACGAAAACAAACACGTTTTTTTTTTTTTGAGTTGGAGTCTCACTCTGTCGCCCAGACTGGAGTGCAGTGGCTGCTTCCGGCCACCGCAGCCTCGACTTGCTGGGCTCCAGTGATCCTTCCGCCTCAGCCTTCCAAGTACAAACACATGTTTTATCACTGAAATTCAATTTTCCTCAGAAACATATCTTTAAAATTCTGCCTTGTATAAGAAGAGGTTAAGATACTTTCTACATTCACTTACTATATCCACCTAAATAAACTTTTACTGAACTATTTGGGAAATTCAACCTAAATAATGACAATAGATAACTTTTTTTTCAGAGTTGGAGTCTCACTCTTGTCACGCAGGCTGGAGTACAGTGGCATGCTCATGGACACAGCAGCCTCGACCTGCTGGGCTTAGGAGATCCTTCTGCCTCAGTCTTCCAAGTAGCTAGAACTATCATGCCACCACACTCGGCTAGTTGTTTTGATTTATTGTAGAGACAAGGTCTCACAAAGTTACTCAGGCTGGTCTCGAAACCCTGGGCTCAGGCAATCCTCTCGCCTTCTGCCTCCCAAAGTGCTGGGATTATAGGTTGAGCCACCACACATGGCCTACAATAGCTAACTTTTAAAGAAAAAAATAAAAAATAAAAAACATGCATACACACACAAAATAGAGAAATTTAGCTCTTAAAGTAGATGTAGATATGGTATTGGCTTCACTCTCTTAAGGCACATATTTCCTTAAAATATATCAGGTAAATGGCAATATTCCATTGTGGGGCAAATTTTTTTAAAATAAAAAATGATACCAATAAAGGCATTATAATTAAATTTGGTAAAAGTAAAGAAAGTGGGTCATCACTTTGAAACATAAAATTTTAGGTTTTTGAAAGTTTTGTCAGAAAAAAACAAAACGAGTTTTAACTTAAAAATTAATTTGAATATCCAGGCTTTCAAATTGTCTACTACTAGTATCTAAAAGTACTTAGGGATTCCTAAGAGGGTCTCTAATGCCTACATTCTGTTGTTTTTTTATTAAGGGTGTGTCAACACACTTCACAGATCAGAATTACAAATCATCTATCTCATTTTCTGAGAATAATGTCTTACTATTAGTCACATAATTTTCAAAAAAAAAAAAGAGAAAACAAACACACACACGCTTTCACTTCAAAGTAAAATCACTAGTTCTCACTAAGTGAAAATTAAAATGTCATGGTGCTTCACTCTTATCGCCTATTCAAACATTTGATAGACAAGTTAAATAAAAAGAGACTAAAGTCATGAACCAAATCAAGACAAAAGGAGTCATTATAATGGCTGAAATTCAGAGGCCTTGCCGACATTCCTTGAAACAGACTTCAGACCACACAGTACTGCTTTCTTTGAACAGGGTAGTTGTCTCATAAGACAATTTAAGATGTATACAAAGCAAGAGAAGACTAACTATGCTAGCAAAACTTCACATTTTCCTGAATATAATTAGGTTATAGTGAGACTGGAGGAAAAGATGTTTCTATCATCTGTATTCTATAGCATGATTAATTTGGTTTATTAATAAATTCGTTTATTAATTTGGTTTTCCACTTATGGGATTGTTGGACTTAACTTCCATACTGAGTCAAATAAGGACACAGCTCAGCTGAGAAAAATCCCAGATATCTAAACATGAAAGCATGCAACAAATAATGGTGTGTTCTTTGCATTATATAGAATTCAATCCAAAGTTAACTTACAAAGTAACTGTGCAGACATTAAGGATTGCTATGTGTTCACTTTACTGATAAGGATGCTCGGCATAGAGACTTAGCTCCAAAATAATGAAACCAAATAGCTGGTGGAAGATTAATCCCAAATTATCTTCAGCTCAGTAGGAAAATCTGGTTTAGTCAACACATACCTATTCAGAAGATCATTTGAGAGTAAGAACTGCCTGTCATTGATCTTACCTGTCATTACTGAAGCAAAAGGCTGCTGAGGATCAAAGGGACATTTCAGCCTGCCAGACTCCAAAGAATGTGTGTCCAGTTTGAAAGTAACTTCCTGTTATGAGAAATCGTAACACAAGTGAAATTTTTAAAAATATTAAAAACAGCATGAATGTAGGAGATAGGACAAAATACCAATTAATTAATTTGATACAAGCTAGTTTAGCTTATAGCATGTATATCATGCTGTGCTTCTTAACTCTTTAACAAATATTATATTTGGTGAGACTTAATACTCATGTTTTGGGTCTTCTTTTGCAATGAAAAAACTGAGTAAATTCTTCAAGTGGAAATAGTAATATACTGACCAATGCATTTAGTCTGAACCACTATCATTTTCAAAATCACTACTAAGAACACGTATTTCTTTAGTTTAATAACTAGTTCATTAAATTCAATAAAACCAACTTCATCATTTCAGATATAAATTTGCAGTAATAGATATACTTTCAGGATAATGATTATGGTCTATAAAACTAAGCATCTTCAACTACACCAAATTGTGGAAACCTCACAATATATGCATTTTTAATTATAGTGATATACAAGTGTTCTAAGGCAAGCCATTCATTGTCAAGCTGTTGCTATATCTGGGCAAAAAAAAAAAAAAAATCTTGTAGTATTTTCACTATTATGAAAACACTGTACACATTAAACCACATAGTTATCTTGGCTAAAACATCTATTTTTATAATAGTGGCCACAGACAGAATGACATTGGCAGACTTTTAATATTCAGGGAAAAAAATAACATCTTAAGTTGAACTTTCCAAGAAAAATATGAATGCATAATGAATATGGCCCCATGAGCTTGAGTGTTTTATAACAATGACTATACTACCATCCAGTAGAAAGGCTGATGACTCACCGTGGTCATGCACTAGTTAGAGAAATCCAGCATTTCAGACATCCTGTCTAGATGGAGTATCTCCAAAGTTATATCAGAGCACACATGTAATAAGAAAGGACCATTCATTGCTACTCATGTAGAACACAGCAATAAAGCAAAAGGGATAAATAAAATTGGATACTTGTCATGTCATTAGTTCAGGTCTTTTTTTTCCTTTTAAACAAGACTGATAGTAACTACTCTGTCATTAAGAAAATGCTAATAGGAATTTTAAAAGCTTGATTAACAATTGCTGTTTCATAACTTTAAATAAACACACTTTAATATAAACCATAACAAGTACTTAACAGTTAATAGGTACTAACAGGACCAAGAGTTCTACACCTACTGTCTTATTGAATTCTCACCACAAGCCTGATGATGAAGCTACTTTAATAATTCCAGCTGTACAAGTGTAATGTTGAGGACCAAAGAAGTTACAGACCTTGGTCAGGGTCAAAAGTTAGTCAAGGCCAAGCAGGAGCTTGAACTCAGGGCTGTCTCCAAAGTTTATCCTCTTTATAAATCTAATCTTATAATTTCAAACTCAAGGATTTTAAAATATGTTGAAATCAACTTATGGGCCCACCGTGACCATGTAAGATGATCAAGTCCAAATATGATTATTAGTTTGAAGATATCAGCTAATGAAAAGTTGTGATAGTGAAGCTTAGGTTGACAAAAGTTTAATGAGAACATATTTAGGGTATACTTCCCAACTGTGGATAAGTTCAGAAATATGCCAGGAAGAAACACCTGTAGACTGTGACTTGTAGTATATTTAAATATCATTAAGGGTACATTATTCTCCACAGATCAAACAGACCTATTGGCTCTAAAGTCTATAATGGGACATTATAAAGAGAAAAGTAAACCGAATCCTGGTGCCCCAGAAAAATTATAGTAAAAAGTTAACAAAGAAAAAGAAGAAAGAAAAGATCTGGGAGAATGTCATAGTGAATCCTAGGTCCTAGAGAAACTCTTGAATTTTTATAGGTTTCTGTTTTTAAATATGTTTGATTACATCCTCATTGGAAGACATAAAATTGGTATTTGTGGAAGCTGAGGACAAGGTATCCCTTCCAATCTACCAGAGAAAGGAGATATCAAGGAAGTGAGACGCCCTGAGACAATAAAGGACACATACAGGTAAATGGCATTAAAAAGATAAAAAGAATGATTCGATGCATTTCCTGAAATAAACTGACTGAAAAATTATATATGATACTCTTAAGTTTTGAGACTTTAATTTTATAAGATTATCACCATGAAATTACTTAAGCTTAATTAATCATGCAAAAAGCTCTTATCTGAGTTGCACAGGCAGAAATGTTGTATAGAAGCAAACAGATAAATAAATAGGAATGACAGTAAGAAAACATTTAATTACCACAACATCTAAGCAATGTTATTGTCAATGTCATCCCCATTTAAAGGTGAGATCTGTAGCAGTAGAGGGGAGATTGCAGAGGAAATTATTCTAATCTAATTATCAAACAACTATCAGACACTCCCAGTACTGCAGGATATAAATATTATCCAATATAAATATACAAAGTAGACACATTTTTGAGATTCATGCCTCTTTACTCTTCTGTGTTTCAGTTGCCTAGTAATGGATGCTTACTAAGTAACTGGAATGAAGCAAATGCTAAGCCAAAAATATACACTCATTTTTAAAATTTTATCCTCAAAATCACTGGGAGAGGTAGTTACTATTATTATCATCATCATTTTACTGAATAAACAAAAGCATAGCAAGTTAATGGACTGTACATAAGGTCATGGAGTTGGTAAATTACCGGAGCCATATTTCAAATACTGTCCATACTCAGACTACGATTAGAAGTGTTAACAGCAGCCTTGACTTCTTGCCTATTCCAGTTCCAATTCTGGCTCCAATTGCCCACTTGGCATGGCCTACTGAACATATTTCAAATGCAGAATATACAAAACTAACTTGTCATGTTTTCCTCAAACTCACCTCAACAAATAATACTACTCTCTAACTTACTGGCAAAGTCAGAAATCTAGAATTCATCTTATCTTTTCCCTCTTTCTTCCCATTACCCAGCCACATTGCCTAGCAATCTCCAGACTGTACCTTTCTTCACCCATTTTGTATATTACTGGTCCTTCTTCACAGCCACCTGAGGAATAACCTTATTTATTTGAAAAGGGAAGGGCCTTCTAAACTTCCTCTAGGAGTACAATGATTTCTTGAGACTAATGATTCATTTTAAAAGTTAACAATCTTCAAGCAGGGCTGCCATTCAATTACCTGTACTCCTGACCAGCTGAAAACTTGCAAGGCTCAATAACTCTGTTCATTCATAATCCTCTTATTCATAGAACTTATAAATTTGACTACCCTAGGGCTTCTTGACAGACCCAAGCTAAGTAATTAGTTCCATCTAAATTCCCTTTCAACACTTCCAACTTTTAAGGAACTATAGAATACTATTTGCATCCCTCAGCAGGTTGTGACTTTGGCCTTTACCTCCAGGCCTGAAAACACACCCAAGCTGTGGGCCTATATCATATAATTATACTCTATGCCATGAGCTACTGTTATATATTACCCTTCATCAAAGCTAGGCAGGAGAACATTACACCAGCAGCAAAGAATGATGGATTAAGTTGCCAAGTGTCCTAGTGGTTCTGAAATTTATCTGTCGGGTTTGCTTTATTTTGAAGCAGTTGAGTCTCGGCTGGTTAGACAAGTTGGTTAGAGAGGAAAATCTATCCAGTCACAGTTGTGGGTTTAAGCTCTGCATGAATTAGCTAAATCCATGTAAAGAAACTTTTACCATAAAGCCAGACATTACTTTCAAACACAGCCAATTATCCTGAAAATATGTGTGGTTATTCACAGAAAGTACAGTCATGCATCACTTCATGACAGGGTACATTTGAAGAAATGTGTTGTTACACAATATCACTATAATGCGAACATCACAGAGTGTACTTATACAAACCTGAATGATACAACCTCCTACACACCTAGGTTATATGGTGTAGCCTATTGCTTTGAGGCTACAGACCTGTACTGCATGTTACTGTACTGAATACCACAGAAGACAGTAACAGAATGGTAAGATTTGTGTACCTAAACATATGTACACCTAAAAAAGATACAGTAAAAATATGGTACTGTCATCTTAATGAATTGCATATGCAGTCCATTGTTGACTGAAACATCATTATGCAGCACATTACTGTATATATTTATACTCATGAGGCTAGTACTGTACACAAAGAAACAACTTACAGCGCATATTCGAAAGCTCAGTTGGGCATGGTCTAGAGATAAACTGCCTTGATTCAATTTGTTGCTAGACCATTTATTATTTGGGTTATTTAGTATGTTATTGATTACACCGAGACTCAATTTTTGCTAACCTATAAATTGGGAATTACAATGGTACTAGCTTTATTGAGAGTTGTGAAATTCCAAAGAAATAATCCATGCAAAGTGCATGCTACAGTCCAAAGACTACTCTAAAGTATTGGTAATTAATTAAGTTACTGGAATCCGAATGTTTCTCATTTATTAAAATACAATTGGTGTCTGGAATAAATTACTCCTAATTAATGCATCCTTTATTTCCATGATGTAAATTTGGTTAGCAGAAATAATGAGTTCAGAGTGCCAATGACTATTTATACAAATTTGAGGAAAATCATTCAAATTCTCTTTACTTTCTGTCACTTTTGTAACCATGCATAATGACAACATTACTGGATAGTAAAAATGAAATTATGTATAAGATGCAATTCCATTGTAAGACCTTATGGGAAATGAATTTTTACCAACAGCAGCATAAATTATATATCTAGTTATAGAAAACTCAAGAGAAAATAAAAAAGACATACATGGAGTCAATAAAAAACAAGAACTTTTAACATTTTGCACTACTAATTTTGTTTTCTCACTGAAACCAACTTTTAACAGAAAAACATTTTTGTTAGATAAAGTGTATAATGAAAATGGCAGTCCATAAAATGGTTAGGAACATGAGTTCTTATGCCTTTCTTTCCTTTCTTTCTTTCCTTCTTTCCTGCTTTCTTTCTTTCTTTCTTTCTTTTCTTCTTCTTTCTTTCTTTCTTTCTTTCTTTCCTTTCTCTCTCCCTCCCTCTCTCTCTCACCCCTCCTTTTACTTTCTTTTTTAAGACAAGACCTCACTCTGCTACTCTGACTGGATTTGAACTCCTGGGTGAAAGTCATCCTCCCATCTCAATCTCCCGGTAGTTGGGATTATATAAGCATCACCATGTATGGCCATATAATTTTTATTTTAAAATCTGCCTATTTTATGTCACAGGCATTAAGTAATAAAGTGCTGCAGGAAATTATGTTTTTTCATACTATTTCATTATATTACCTCCTTGTAGACTCCAAGATCAATATATGTGCATATCGGGTGAAATGCTCCAGTTCCACAGACATAGATGTGAGTTTTGTTATAGGGTTGAAGCACTCTGATGAAATTTGCACATTCTGTCTATTGGGCATAAAAATTAAAAACATTAACACACAATTCACACAAGGTTTTTGAAATATAAAATCATTCATCCTACCTGTTTTTCAAGTAGATAAATGATCACAAATAAAAGCACAAATTAAAAAGATTTCTGAGAAATTCTAAACATTTGAAATAACAAAGGAGGCAAGACAAATATAGGAACTGTGGCTTAAAGGAGTGTTTTCAAACTTTTTGAAGTTATAAAACGCTTAAACTAATGAGAATTAGATTAATAAGAATGCAAAGCTCTGTAGTGGTACTCAGTGAGGTCTAGAGAATGAATGAATATAGTTAGTCATCCATACTTTTTTTTTTTTAAGAGATAGGAGTCTGCCTGTGTTGCCCTAACTGGTCTCCAAGTCCTGGGCTTAAGCAGTTCTTCCACTTTAACCTCCCAAGTAGCTGGAACAATAAGCACATGCTACCGTGCCTGGCATACCTTCTTTCAAGAAGTACATAGAAAACCAAATCCATCATCCTCTGAATCTATCACCACAGACTCTATCCCACATGGTTACTATGTTTGCAACATCATCTGTCTCAGCTCTCAACACTGCACACATAGGAATACATGTGTATTCCTATGCATGTTTTCCATTCTTATTGGCCAAAATTCCCTACCACTTACTGCCATTTATTTTCACATGCTACAGAGCGTCTAAGAAGCGGATTATTTTCTGATGATTCCAAGAGTCTTCTATCTTTCCTGTGAACATTTTTTTACATTGAGTCAAATTTCTAAAGAAATTTTTATGTTTCTTCATGGTTTGCATATGCCTAATATTTCTCTACATCTTCATTATCTTTAGAACTTAATCATTTTTCTGCCCCTTATTACATAGTGGCTCCCTATTTTTCAGAGTATTTTGTTCTTGTTATTATAAATTCTTTTAAATTTCTTTCCTATAAGTGAAACTTTATCTTTACATAATTGTTAGATAATTACTTAACCAATGGATTTCAGAGAAAAAAGTCCAGTTTTTTTCCTGCTTGTGTGGCCATGGGCCTAATGGTCACTGTCATGGCTAAGGGTTCTCAGATAGACAATGGCCTCAGTAGTCCAACTGGTAGAATGGTTCTTAGAATAAGATACAATTTTTAAAATGGCAGTCAGTGGCTTAGCTAACAAGATTGTTATGAAGATTAAGGGACATAATATAATATTTAATAATTGTTTGTTTCTTATCTTGGTTTTGACCTATACAAAATATCAATGTCCTAGTGGCTGTTCTGATTTGAGAGTGAATAGTGATTCATTCATAGTCTGCAAATCTGTGCTACAAAGTTTCTAGTTCCTAGTTTTCCTACCCCAGCTGACCTACAATTTTGTCTCAAAAATCTGTACATTTTAGATAATAAAAATCGGTGTATTCTATCACATAAGAATATCAAGTTTAACTTAAAGAGTCTTTTGTTCTCTGCTTCCATATAAACAAAATATGTAGTTGCTTATGCCTGAATTAAATGCCAGTACTGGTCCCTCAGATAGCCACACAGGTAAAGAATGTTTCCTTATCAGGTAGAAAGACTCAGCACACTTTAAAAAGGGCAAGGCGCTGAGTATAGTTGCTTAGGTTGTATACTGCAAAAAGGTGTCATATTTAAGGATGTGTAAATCAAACAGCATGCATATTTTTTATCTTGAATATTTTTATATGTTGGGTATGGTTTCATATGTTTATTATATGGAAACTCTTAAAGAAGGAAAAGTTTATATTTATTAAAGACAAATAAATATGCTAATTTCACATTATACTAATTTTCTACCTTTCCATCAAAATGTCTGATAACAAGAACTGATTTTCTATTTGTGGAAAGGCACCATAGAAACCTAGCTTCATGTTCTTTTTTATCATTTAAGACCATGCAAATGAAAACCTAGTTCATAGAGCTAATATGCCATAATAAATCTTTTTGAACAAACAATGGAGGCAGAGTAATATGAGAAAATCTGAGACAAAAAAAAAAAAAAATGTAGAAATGTACATGACCAGCAGATAAGTTTTAATGATGTCTTCATGGCTAGGGTAGGAAGTTTTAAATATTATCCAATCTTTATTCTTCTCACTCATGCTTGGTGAAAAGACTTTTATTTCTTGATCTTTCTGCCACAAAGAGATTCGTGCAAACGTGAGAGCTACACAGGAATAGTACACAGGGCAGAGAATACAACAATTATTGACTAGAGTAAGGTTATGAACTCACTGGCAGTTATCTCATCATATTTTCAAAAGCTCAGTTTTACCAAATAGCCATAGGATTTAGAAAGTAATTTTGCAAGATTCTAGAAAAAAAATTGTATAAAAATAAAACAAGCCGGGCTTGGTGGCTCAGCCTGTAATCCCGCGCCTTTGGGAGGCTGAGGTGAGTGGATTGCCTGAGCATGCGGGTTC